>NC_056733.1:1200812937-1200822937 GCF_019279795.1 Protopterus annectens
AAATTTCCCCAGGGACTTGCCATAGGTAGATTGGACACTCTAAATTGAACATAGGTGTGAGTGTGTGTGTGTGGTATGGAAGAATAACCATAGAAGGACTAGCCACAAGATGGTGTGAACACTGGCTCCAGATGATGACGACATTTCCTGTGCCACCCTGACTCTATGTGCAAAGAAGGGGTAAGCAGATGGATGGGATAAATAATTATAAACCCCAGTATTAGTCAGGTGCAAAAAAATGTTTATTAAAAGTTTAGTACAAAAATCATGCCTTCATAGTATAAAATTTCATGATGAAATTCAGTTAACATAATTAAAATAATCAATTAGAAATTAAATACTTCCAATTAAGGTTACTGTTGAGCCCAAATGAGGTTATAGTTTGATACTTTAAAATGAATAATTTATCCATACATGGGGAGTTATTCAAGCATAGCTGGGAAATAGATTTGTTTCCTTTACTTTGAACTGCCTTGTTTTGACAGTTATAAAAAGAGCTGTGAGCAAAGTTTGAGAGGTATTTTGACAGCTGCCAAAACAGCAGCCATAATGTGACAGTTTAGTATAGTTTCTAAGGTCTGACTGATCTCATTTATAACTAACAAAGAAAAAAAATAAAGATTGGAGTGGACATGTGTCTATTCATTCCTTACAGTTATGACACTTACATAGAAACATAGGAACGTACTAGGTAAATGATTAGGGGGACCATAAGATGCCCAGCCGTATGCATCTATAAGCTGACAAACTTCTTGTCACCCTTGTCAAGTGCTTAATGGTGCTCACCTCCCAAAATGAACAGGGCTGTTCATGATAACCTTGGCATAAATGTGTGTCTACTTATCCAGTAATCAAGACTGGCCCTAAAGGTAGTACTTTGTTTTATTTGTAGTGGTAACTTATTCCACAGGCTAGAAATACATTAGATTAGAAAACTATTCCTCCACAGAAAATCTTGTTTATATATATTGGTGTAGATTTAGGTCCTTTGTATTAGTCTTTGTAGCGCCACTGGATTTGCAAAAAAAAAAAAAAACAGGAGGTCACATAGAACTGAGTTCTTCATGGCTTGAAAAGTGCGATGCAGGTTACATCTCAGCTACCTGTAGTTTACTGAGTATAACAATATTTGTGCTACTCTATCAGGGTATTTGAAGGATTTAAGATCTTTAATTTTCTTGGTTAGAAATCTTTGAGAATTTTCAGTTGAGTGATTTGCTTGGATTTGTACATATCAAAGAGGACAATGTATTAATTGATGGGCCTGATAAGGAAGAGGCACAGTGGTAGGATGACCATGTAGGATCTTGAAGATATTTCCTTGGAAATGATCTAAGCCAGATAGAAGTATTTCTTGCCTATGTCTCTCCACATAAGCACCTAGGTCTCCTACAATTGTCTATGACTGAAGATGAGTAAGATTTATGACATATGAGGTGGGAGCAACTTGTCTGCAAACACTACTATGCTGCACTTTTTTTCATTTGTTTTGCTTAGCTTTCTGTTGCATCCAGCTGCTGATATCCAGGTTATCTACTAAGTGAAGAGTATAGCAAGTATACTGAATCCAGCAACATCTGGGTTAATAGTACATCTTGGAAGCAGCTTGGGATTACTGCTACACTTTTGCTTCTGGTGAAAGACAGAGCAAGGGATCACTAATTCTTAGCTGTGTGCAGCTGTGTTCTTAATACTATTTCGCAGGAATCACCTTGAAACTAGTGCTACCTTTTGCTTTTGGTGAGAGAAGGAGCAAAGGATTATTGGTTTCTTGTTGTATGCAAGTGTGTTGAGAACAACACTATTTCCGCTACTATTCAGCTTTAACATCCTGTAAATAACTTAAAAATTTATAACCACTAATCAACTGCAAATCTTATAAACACAGTGCCCTTTCAGCCCACTTTAGTAAATACCTGGAACCATGGAGTTGGATTTGCACTTTTCAATCATCTCTACAGCTAGCTTAGTTAAAGTGGGAGCAATTGTCTCATGTTTACTGTGAACCACCTGCTAATTAACCAAACTAATACAGTGTTTGAATGTTATGGGAAAGAGTAGTGGAAGCTAGGTTAAGAAGGGAGGTGATGATTAGTGATCAGCAGTATGGTGTCATGCCAGGAAAGAGCACTATAGATGCAATGTTTGCTCTGAGAGTATTGTTGGAGAAATACAGAGAAGGTCAGAAGGAGTTGCATTGTGTGTTTGTGGACTTAGAGAAAGCATATGACAGGGTGCCTAGAGAGAAGTTGTGGTATTGTATGAGGAAGTCGGGAGTGGCAGAGAAGTATGTAAGAGTGGTATAGGATATGTACGAGGGTAGTGTGACATTGGTGAGGACTGCGGTGGGAGTGACAGATATGTTTAAGGTGGAGGTGGGATTACATCAAGGATCAGCTCTGAGCCCTTTCTTATTTGCAGTGGTGATGGACAGGTTGACAGATGAGATCAGACAGGAGGCCCCGTGGACTATGATGTTTGCAGATGACATTGTGATATGTAGTGCGCGTACGGACCAGGTTGAGGAGACCCTGGAGAGGTGGAGATATGCTTTAGAGAGGAGAGGAATGAAGGTTAGCAGGGCTAAAACAGAATATATGTGTGTAAATGAGAGGGATGGTAGAGGAATGGTGAGGATGCAGGGAGTAGAGTTGGTAAAGGTAGATGAGTTTAAGTACTTGGGATCAACAGTTCAGAGTAATGGTGAGTGTAGAAGAGAGGTGAAGAAGAGAGTACAAGAGGGTGGAATGGGTGGAGAAGAGTGCCAGGAGTGATTTGTGACAGATGGGTACCAGTAGGAGTGAAAGGGAAGGTCTATAAGAGGGTAGTGAGACCAGCTATGTTATATGGATTGGAGACGGTGGCATTGACAAAAGGCAGGAGTCAGAGCTGGATGTGGTAGAGTTAAAGATGTTAAGAGTTGCACTGAGTGTGACTAGGATGGACAGGATTAGGAATCAGTATATTAGTGGGTCAGCTCAGGTTGGACAGTTTGGAGACAAAGCAAGAGAGGCGAGATTGCGTTGGTTTGGACATGTGCTGAGGAGGGATGTTGGGTATATTGGGAAAAGGATGCTAAGGATGGAGCTGCCAGGTAAGAGGAAAAGAAGAAGGCCTAAGATAAGGTTTATGGATGTGGTGAGAGAGGACATGCAGGCGGTTGGTGTGAAAGAGCATGATGCAGAGAACAGAAATAAATGGAAACAGATGATCCGCTGTGGTGACCCCTAACGGGAACAGCCGAAAGAAGATGATTATGATGATAATGAATACAGTGTTTGAAAGATGTCATTATGTAATGTTAGGTGGATGCAAAACTCTCAAACAAAGCTGCAACAAATAACATGCAGGTTATTACTGCACAACACCACACTAAATTAATCACACACAGTTCAGACCTAGAACATAGACTTACCTATGGAAAGGCTCTTAAAAGTAACCTATCTGAACCACAAAGGCATCCTAAATTTAAACGAAGAAACAAGTACCCTCAGCAACCTCAGAAACAAGCAACATAGACAGCACCCACCATGAAACATACATCTAAGAGTCACAATGAGTCAGTTCAAAAGCCCACAAGATAACCCTCTACACAATCCAATACCCTAGTTATAGATGACTCCACTGATGCCACTGACCAAGCTGTGCAAGGAGAGAGTCATAATCAGTTGTCTATCAGGTGCCAGGATTTGCCACATCACACATGCACTAAAGTCCTTGCACAACAAGTATATATTTGTCAGTGACTTGAAATGTACCTTTTTGAACTATATGAACAGAGAAATATAATGGAGCTCTTGGAAAATCTGTACGAGACAGATATGACTCTAGTCTTGAGCAGCATTCTCCCATCACCAATGGTTATTAAATTCAAAAATTAGTTTAGCTTCTGATAGACATTCCTAACTACTTTGCCAGGAATAACCTGTAGCTATTACCCTCAAGGAGTTTGTGTAATGGCTAAAATTTTATCCATCATATTGTGTCTTCTTTAGAAAATACCAATCTTTCAAAGATTTCAAGATAACAAAACAGAATCTGGATAACATAAAGGTATTGCTACGTAACCCTTGGGACCTTAGCAAAAAAACTCCACTCTGTACAACCACTCCTTACCCTGGAAAACATTGATATATGCATCATTACAAAGACATGGTTCAAGGCTAACAACACTTCATTAGTGCAGGGTTTCAATGCCTACCAAATGTTCAGGCCCACCACATTAGATGAAGGTACTAAAGATGTTAATGTGTCCATATTCTTATAAAAAGTCTTTCACCTGCAGATGTATAAGACAAGATTACAACCTTTAACTCCTCAATATCCAACTTACTACTAAAAAAATCATTATCACATCATAGCTAACTATAGGGCCCTCTCTGTGTCCTCTTCAGTGCATACCTCTGCCTGATCAGTGTACAGTTCCTATGCATTAAGCTGAACACCATTCTCCTAAGCGACAACTATCCATATTAAATGTGAGAATTACAATTCCTTAAATATGTATGCCCAGAAATTTCTAGACTTCATCAATACACATTCTCATGACCAGTTAGTCCAAGTCCCAATCAGGACTGACAAAATCCTGAATTTGGCCCTTTCCAATATGGGACAGCTTTGTTCCCCACCAAAAGTAACTTGGTCCTGGTTAAACTGGGTCACAAATCAATCACATTCACCTTACGACTGAGGCTATAAGTATCTTTAGTATTTGAAGATTATGCTGAGGCAAATCAACTAAAACTGAACAATGCCATGTTTAAATTCAACATCCCTTTCTGTCTTGATGATCCATTGCTTATGTGGAATCCTCTACCTCCAAATACTGTGCAGATATAAACAGCTGTATAAACAAATCTGTCCTCCTCAAAAGTAAATACAATGTCAAATTTAAAAAATAAGCCCTTATGGTTGAACCCTAATATGAACATGCTTTATAATAAAATAAATAATCTGATTCATGCAAAAGTAAATTTTTCTCTCAAGATGTCAATAATGCTCTTGCTAAGCTTAAAAAGGAACTCCAGACCCTGATCAAATCAATCAAAGATAGATATGAGGTAAAAAAGCCACCCAGGTGAAATATAACCACAAAGTATTCCATATGTTTGCATGGTGAATTCAAAATTTAAAACATTTCTGATGAAGTAGATACTGTTAAAACTGTATTAACAAAGATGGAAAATGGACTAGAGTCTGAGAGACTTTTATGGATCTGAGCTGCATATAGGAAGCTGAGAAAATGTTTCTAAAACTGAGCAGTGAAAAGAAGCAAGTGGCCCACATTCCTTGTTTATTTTAAGAGTTAAAGGAAATGCACATTACTCTGACAAGCCAAATACTTATTATGAAAAAGTAGGACATCTGACTGTAAACAGTATGAGGAAAATACATTAAGACTAACTGTAAACCCCTTTAAAAAAGTAAGGTAGACTCTTCTGGTTGGATATTGAGGAAACTGTGGAAGATTTCCACTGGAAATAACTTGAAAATATGAGCGATCATTCAGATGTAGAAACAATCCTCGGGATTCAGTAAGGTTCCATGCAGAAATAGAGACCATTTAGGAGCAGCATGGCAGTGCACCATGCATAGTAATGAAAGCGGGCTGCCTCAGCTCCTAAACGGACACAGACTGTAGACAAGTGCAGGGGGCATGTCTGAGAACAGAGCTCTCACAACATACAAGCCCTCACAGTCAAGAACTGCTGTTTGGCAATTGCAATGAGCAAGGCCGCTCATAGGGGGTTGCATACCCCCAACAGCATAGATCAACGCAGAATGTCCAGATATGTGGCTCATACATCTGGCTTGTCCCTCATTTACCCTGCCAAATCACTGGGATGATCTCATCAATGAAGTCTGAAATAATGGCAAACATACGAGTGTCAGACTTCAAATCCATCATAAAATGTACATAATAACAAATCCTGTTACCCTAGAAACACCCCAAGATTATAAGAGCAATATTTAAAATATAATAATATAAACACTTTTTTTATCAAACAGATTAAATTTAACCATAGGTGTGTGGGTTTGCCCATTTCTTAGCTATGCATACTGTAGCTTAAATGGCACAAGAAGATAAATATCAAGATACATGCAAATGAAGCAGTACTGCAATAGTGTAGCGGTCAGAGCATTTGCCTTATGAGCAGTCATTCCCAGTTTGAGTCTCACTCTAGTAAATTCCATTTTACATGTCAAATCACTTTATGAAGAATATTTTTGTTGTATTACTAACTAAATAACATATATTTGTGAACTGGAGTACTGCATTAAATGCAGATGTAAGGTGCCATTGTAATAATGTTGTTAAATCCACAGATAAACACAAGTGCCCCATACAGTATATGTACACATGAATCAGGGATACAAATTGAAGGTATAATGTGTAACAAATGATAAATCCATAGCGTGTCCAAATCCACCACCTTCCCAAGAACCATGTTACATTTCTGTCTAAATTAGTGTGGGGGTAAGAGGGAATAAGCACTTGTAAGCAGTAGTAAGTGGGTATAAGCCTGTTTGAGCAGGGGTAAGCAATGCGCACACAGGTTAAGCAATATTGAAGCTAACTCTTTGTAAGCATATTTAAACGGAAGATAGCATTGCTTACCGTCACGCAAACCCGCTTACAATTGCTTAAAAGTGCCTTAATCACTCTATATCCAACAGCTGCTGTTCTGCCCAGCAACAAAATAAACAGCCCTTGCAAGTCTTGAACCTAGGACGCTGTACACTACAGTCACAGCAGTTAACCAGTAAGCCATCACAGCAGTACACAAAATTAAGATATCACCAAACAGATCCTCACTATAGGAAAATCAAAATTAACATGTCAAAGGAATCTATATACAGTTTTATGTTGTATAACCTACTACATAACATAAATATGTGAACTGGATACTGCATTAAGTCCAGATGTGTGGTGTCATTGTAATAGAGTGATGAAATCCCCCAATAAACACAAGGACCCTATACAGTGTATGTACACATCAATCATGGATACCAAACACATATATAACATGTAATGAATAATAAATTAATGCCAAACAGCAAATAGTGTGCAAATTAAAAATTAAGCAACGCTAAGCATTGCACACCCCTGCTTACTAGGTGTAAGCAATGTGTAGGCCAGCTAAATCAGTTTGCACATTGGTATACCCCTTTAAGCAATGCCAACCTTAGGCAAGCAGGTTTGCCCATAGCTTAAGGATTTTCAAAACCGTCCAAATCATAGCAAAGTGCAGAAAATCAGCCCCTATTTAAACCCCACAGGCAGGAATACATCTCATAACTGGTTGCAGCTTCCTCCTGTAGGCACTATGACCAGTGTGGGTGAAGGAGTGAACTTCCAGGCACAGTACTGGGGAATCTAGGAGTCCAAAATCATGGCAGGATTCCTTGTTAAAGACCATGACCAGAGGCTGCTGCAGGGCCAGTACCAGGGTTCCCAATATAAAGCGAAAGCCAGGACCCTGTCGTCCATGACCTCACCAGTGCCACTGGCATACCTCGAACTGGTGAGCGGATCAAGCATCACTATGCCAACCTGAAATGGAGAAAGAAGTAGCTCTTGGTTCAGTGGCTCCAAGAGGCTAGGCAGACGGGAGATGTCCCAGCCATGTGTACGTATCAGTCTACTACCTGTTTAATAATTGCCAGCTCACATATATTATGGATAGGTATGGCTAAATATTTCTCTTATGTCTTTGACAGCGGCAGACGAGCGGGTTGTGAACCAGGAAGCCCATGCCTGTAGATTGCAGAGGTTGCGTCGTGAGGCAGGTTAGTAATAATCTTGCATGCACTGTCATAAGAAATAAATCTAAAAGTAGTAGAAAGCCAATTGCCAGTATAAAACCTGTATTGTGTATGGCATGTACTGAATAACCCAGACAATATGGCAGGAAGAGTCTCATATAGGCTGTATGTAAATAAAAGGTTAACAGCCTGGCAATAAAGGTTTAACTGCTGGACTGCTTGTGTTTACTCTGATATCATATGGTAATGTAGTGTTGCAATCTCTTAATAGTACTGTTGTATTAAGCACTGTTACCCACACTGTGCTACATAAATAAAATGTGTAGTAATGTCTGTATATGACTGTTGTAATCACAAGAGGTCATATTGTACAACTGAGAAAGACTTAAACAGAAAACAGTGAAAAGATAGACAACATAATTCAAATAGCACACTCAACTGAGACGTGAAGTGTTGTATCTTTGGCACAGCCATGGTTCGAATCCTGGGCATAGTAGTAAGCTGTATGCAGAATCATACTCCACAACTGTACAGATATTGTCAGAAAGTCCAAATAATTGGTGTAAGTCCCCTGCCTGTCCCCCTGGCAAATCAGTGGGATGATCTCAGAAGTTTAGGCAGCAAATAATGACATACAACTGATTGTCAGACATCATAACTGTCAGAAATATATCCATAAGAAGAAAACCTGTCACTCTAGCAACTCACCAAAGTGATATGAGAATAACAAGCAAAGTATGTCCCAACTCCACCCCTATACTGTGAAGCTATGACTAGAGTGTGTGCAGTAAAAGAGCGAGACATATGTGCATAACAATAATGTAGAATCTGGTAATATGTGTGACAACATTCAGGTAGTGTTAACAAATATACCCCCCACAGGTCTGTCAGATATGAAAACTGTGCCTAGAAATAAAAGATTGAAATCCTGGACTGGTACTGTTTAGTCTGGTATTGTATGTCAGTGTTAGTGTTGCAGTATCTCTGACTAATAAGGTATTACTCAACACTGTCATCCACACAGGGCTACATAATAAAACTGTCTAGGAAACCCTGTATAAGAGTACTGTAATTACAAGGTCAGATTGCAAAACCACGGGAGACATATTGAAATAATTCAGAGAAAAGATAGACAGCAAATATCTATATAGCACACCCAACTGTGATGTACACTGTTTTATTTTAGCACACACAGCCATGGTTGAAATCCTGGGAGTGTTAGTAAGCTGTATGCAGAATCCTACCCCTCGACTGTACAGATCTATCTGGAATGTCCAGACAATTAGCCCATATCTGATGGCTGTTACCCTGTCCCCTTGGCATATCAGCGTGCTAATCTCTGACATTTAGGTAGCATTTAATGTCATATAACTGACTGCCAGGCCTGTAAATATTTGGAAAAAGGCTATGAAAACAAACCTGTCATTGTACAACTCACCAATGGTTTATGAGGACATGTTGTCAAGACATGCCCAGATTGTGTGCAATAAGAGATGGAGAGGTATGTGCATAACATCAACCTGGAATCTGGGTATATGCGTAGAAACATTCAGGTAGTGTTAACAAACAATACCTCCACAGGTATACCAAGTAATAGGTGCATATTGCAGGTAAAACACAGTTCTTGTATATAGTTGTCTACATCCATACCAATGTCCAAACTAAGGCCATAGGGTATTGTAATTACACCTTTAAGGTACAGATCACAGCACTGACTAGGAAAGTAATGAGAACTACAGTGATATACAAGTTGTTAATTGACATATTTCTCTCCCCTCACCATATCTGCAACAATAAACTAAATACATAACTCAATCGGTATGTGCACAATTAAATCTACTGTTGGGACATATGTCCTATTGTTTGGTAAATATTGAAATTTGTTTCTAGGCATGTGCCATGTTGAAATTCTCCCACATTGGTGGCATGCTGCCATCAATGTACTGGCATACTGTTGTAATGGCAACTGTGGTTCCTTATATGCATGTGTTCTGTTGGTTATGCAACTGTTCCATATCTGGTGTTTCGGGTTAATGGGAATATCTATGCATGCTGTAATACCTAATCCTGGAATGTGTTGACTATGACTAACCCATATATGTTTTAAAATTGAAACACCATACACGTTTGGGAAGGCCAGTCCCAGTGGACCCACCTCTCCCACCTCATCTGGCCATGGCACCGGGCACCAGCACATCTGAGTCCCACCCCGGGACCTCCTTGTTCACTGGTC
>NC_056733.1:1200827937-1200887937 GCF_019279795.1 Protopterus annectens
TTTGTGTATGAGAAATAGGTGGAGAGTGTTCTCTAGGTAATGCAAGGGTTGCTTATATTGTTCCCCAAGCCGTGATGTCTGATGTAAGGGTATGGGTTGTCTACCCCGGCCTCTCTGCTGTTTGACATCTGTTCTCCTTGTAAGGTGGACATTGTGACATATAATAGGCCCACCTATATAAGAAATTTGCAAAACCTGCTCCCCAGTGAGTCCTACATATTCACAGCTACCTCCACACAGGATACATATGACAAACACACACACACACACACACACACACACACACACACACACACACACACACACACACACACACACACACACACACACACACACCAAGTCTCACAGTTGCCATGTCTGGGATTAGAACTCCTACCTAACTAGTAAATCACACTACAGTATTATGCAGTTATAGCATGTGCCTTGGAGGTTACCTGGCTACTCTTTCCCCAAAGGTGTATTTCAAAGTGAATGACATCAGCAGCCTTGCTAAGGTTGGGCAATGGAAAGTGTAGGTCATAGATTCATAGGTTCATAGGTTGGTACTTGGCTATCAACCCTAGGGCCTATACATGCCTAGCCATGACAATTCCGTGGCTATGTCTTCCCACAATATTTACTTCCCTGGACTCCTGTCTAGCAGGGCAGCTGACATAATCCCTGGGGTCCGTTTCCTATCTCCATCCAATCATCCAGGTTCCTTTTGAAGAGGGCCAAAGAGGCACTCAGCTTGACATGTATGGGCAATCTATTCCAGAGTCTGGGCAGTCTCTGGGTCAGGAACACATCCCTCCAGCATGTTTTGTTCATTGTGATGACAAGGTTTGGATCCCCGGAGCATGTGGCTGTGATGGTTTGGATTTCTTTAACTGTAGCATGCCCAACAGCTCTGGGTTTGACATGGCATTGTATGTTAAGCAGAGATCGCCTCTGAGTAGACGATATGTGACAGAGTATAGCTGGATGATTTTCAGATGGTCAGCATAGGGCATCTGGTTTAGGCATGTGATTCTTTTAGTGAGGTATGTCTGCAGCATTTCTAGTTGTTGCAGATACCTAACAGGCCACTGTAGTCTGTACTGGGTCTACAGAGAGATGACTACAGTGGAACAATGGCCTCCTTTTTCCTGGATGCAAAGCCCTTAGTGATGAGGTGTGTCACACAGGTGGATTTCCTGACTGTTGTGGTGATGTGGTTATCAAAGGTGAGACCACTGTCCACCTGTGTCCCTAAGTCTATTATCACACTTTAGGTGTTTAGTGCACTGCCACCTATGTGGTACTTCACAGGTACATGTCCCTTCCCAAAGGGGATAACTATACATTTTTTGGCATTGTTCTTGAGTTCATGGCTCAGGCACCAAGCATCTCTTTCTGTAAGGACCCTCTGTAGAATATCCACATCATGTGGGGATTAAATATTGGCTCCCAGTGTGCAGTCATCTGCAACCTTTGTTTGCTAGAGTCCCTTAGTGTTGTCCTGTATTTCAGAGCAGTAGATGCCAAACAAGGGCGGTCCCAGGACTGAACCCTGAGGTACTGCAATCATTACTTGTTTGGGGCTGGAGTTGGTGTCACCTACATTTACAGTGTGGATTCTGTCAGTACAGCAGTTGGCAGCCCATTGGGTAACGTATGGATTAATGGCCCGCTTGGTACATTTATCTATGATTCCAGACTGGGGGATGGTGTTGAAGGCCTGGGTGAGGTCTGGATAGGCTGTGTGAACTACCTCACCCTCATCCACAGCTCTGGCGACTGATTTAAAGTTGTCAATCAGGTTCAGGTGGCATGATTGTCCCTTCACATACCCAGTCTGGTTGGGGTCCAGTGTATACAGGTTGCCAATGTCTTTCTTTTAATTCCATGATAATATATTCCATGGCCTTGCTGATCAGGCACGTCATACTGCTGGGGCTGTAGTTCCAAGAATCCAAGGTGGATTCTCCCCTTGTGAACTGGGATAACTGTAGCTGTGCACCACACAGTGGACATGAAGCCTGAAATGTGGCTATGATTAGACATGGCACATAGGTGAGGTGCCAGTTCATTTTGTACTCCATGTAGTACACAGCCTGGGATGTTGACTTGTCCCATGGCTGCTGTTGTCTTAGCTCTGGAGAGTGTGTTTTTTACCTGTGTGGCCATTATTATTGGAATCTGGCAATCTTTCATTGTTGAGATGGGCCCTTTCGGGGGGGAGGGGGGTGCAGTTGGCACTGAATCGATCTGCCAGGATATTGGCAATATCCTTGGGAGAAGTATATTTAATACCATCCTATTGTAGCTCAGAGCAGATCTTTGCAGGTCAAGCAGTCCTATATTATACAAATCCCTCACTTGCAAAACCCCCCAGGAATGCCCACTTCCCTGCTAAGCCCTATACTTTTCTGTCTCATACCAACTCATAATTCTTTCTAGCATGTCAAAGGGTCAGATGCTGGCATCCTCTCCTGCCCAGTTGGTGAATCTGGGAATTCTGAGGCAATGTTACAATTGCCTCATGTACACGGACAACCCTCTCCTCCTCCCACATAACACTAACACTTGCGAGAGATGCAGCTATTTAGCCAAACTGGAGGCTGAGCTCTCTCAACTCAGGACTGGCAAGACCAGGCAGGAGGAGAAGGCAACTACACACACCACAATACAAGTCTCACATAACTCAACCACACCACTGAATCAAACACATAAGCACACTAAGACATACTCGGAGGCTCTGAGTAAAAATTTACCTAAACAGCAAAGGCCTCCAAAGCAGACACCCAAGCAGCTGCAAACTCAAGACACCACACAAACAACACATAAAAAACAAAATCAGTGTGCAAAGCAGTCACTGCCCTTAAGGCCAAATACAACACTAAACATACTTGTCATAGGTGACTCCATAGTCAGACACACTGACGTCCCACTCACCAGGCTGAACAAGGAGAAGGTCATGGTAAGCTGCCTATCGGGCGCTAGAATCCGCCACATAACACAAGCACTCAGGACACTCAACGGCAAGTAGAAGTATGACACAGTCATTGTCCATGCTGGTGTGAACGACCTGAGACGTACCTCCCTGGACTACATGAAAAGAGACATAGAGGAGCTCTCTGATTATGTAGCCCAGGCAGGTATGACCCTGACCCTGAGCAGTATCCTTCCTTCACCACGAATGATGCCACAATATAGTGACAAGATGATCAGCTTTAACAATTGGCTTAATTTCTGGTGTCATTCAAAGGGGATCCAGTGTCTGTCTGCTTGGGATGACATGCTTGACAAGCCACACTGCTTCACAAGGGACGGCTTGCACCTGTCACCCCTAGGATTCCGGATATTGGCTAAGGCTCTTGCCACCCCCATAGTGCCTTTTCTAGGCAAGGCTCAAATTCTAAACCTACCACCCTAGAAAACAAAAACGGGAAGAAACTAAGGGTAATGCTGCTCAATGCCAGAAGTCTAAATCTCAAAATGCACGCACTCGAGGCCCTTCACAGTATGGAGAACATTGATGTCTGTGCTGTGACTGAAACCTGGTTCAAGGCTCCTGAGAGCACCCCGGCACTATCAGGTTTTACCTCATATCATGCGTTCTGGCCCGAAAACCCAGACCATACTACAAAAGGAGGGGGTGTATCCATATTCGTCAAGGATACCCACACCTCCAGGTTGGTGGCTACGCACGAAGCATGGGAAACCATCCAGGTGCAATTAACCATAGGCAAAACTGCTCTACAATTTGTAGCATGATACAGGCCACCCTCTCAAACTCAGGAAACCCACACAGCCTTCCTGAAGACACTGGAGGGTATAAATGTATCACCAAACACCATCATATTGGGTGACTTCAACTACCCAAATATAGACTGGGAACATTACTCAAGCCTTCTAGCCCAAAGGTTCCTGGAGTTCATAAATTCAAATGCCATGGAACAACTAGTCACCGTCCCCACAAGAGGAGAAAATATACTAGATCTCATCATCACAAACATGGGGACAAAATGCTCCACACCGGAAGTATATCCCTCTTTGGTGAGATCAGATCATAAACTAATCTCACTAGAAATCCACATCCCGCTCCACCCCAAACAAAAGACCACAGTGAAGAACTTCTCTAAAGCAAACTTCACACTACTCAAGACAGGTGTGGTATCCTTCAAGGCCCCCGAGCCAATGGAAACCACAACCCAAGCTGCGGAAGCCCTTACGAATGCCTTCTATGAACACCTTCAGGACTGCATGGATCAGGCAATCCCAAATAAAACCAAAACTCTTTCCACCAAGGGCAAACGTCCAGTCTGGTGGACCCCAGCCATAAACAAACTTTACAATAAGAGGAGAAAGCTATTACATGATAGAGCAAAATCCCAAAAAGGAAAGGCATCTTTGATCAGTACTAGCAAGAAATTATGATCCCTCATAAAATCATCCAAGGCCAACTTTGAGAAAAAAATTGCCATAGATTCAAAAGACAATCATAAGGCCTTCTTCAGCTATGTTAGAAACCTGGGTGGAAACACCCAGATATGCTCAGAATTAGTCCAAAATGATACAAAAATCACTGAACCCACAGACATTGCCAACATACTGGCAGACAGGTTCAGCGCAAACTTCACCCCTCTCCCCAAAGGAGAGATAACTATCCCAACAGAGTGTAGCCTCCCAGACATCTCAAATGCACAGGTGAAAGCTGCTCTCTCTAAAGCTAAAAACACAGCATCAATGGGACCGGATGGTGTCCCGAGCTGTGTGCTACATGAACTCAATGAAGAACTAAACCCACATAAGGCAGCTGTTTAATCTTAGCCTTACCACAGGATATGTGCCCAAGGAGTGGCGTACGGCAACTGTGGTTCCACTCCACAAAGGCGATGCCTCTACTGACCCTGGTAATTACATAAGCTTAACAAGCCTGGTCTGCAAAGCTATGGAGAGGATCATAATGGAACTCATAAACAAGGACATAGGGGACTTGCAGACCTTGGACCCAACCCAGTTTGGCTTTGTCAAGGGCAGATCTTGCCTTTTGAACTTGGTCGACTTCTTCGAAACAGTTACCAAGGCCATTGATGAGGGAAAGGCAGTCCATACAGCCTACCTTGACCTTGCAAAGCTGACACAATACCCCACTCGGGTATCATAGAGAAACTTACCAGCTTAAATGTAAACTCATATGTCACAAGATGGGTTGCAAACTGGCTAAAGGACAGAACCCACATGGTTAGAGTTGCTGGAGCCATGTCAGACTCCAAGCCGGTTACAAGTGGTGTCCCACAGGGCTCAGTCCTTGGCCCCCTATTGTTCGGCATCTACTTCTCAGAAGTACAGGCAAACATAGGAGGACTATGGCTGACAAAGTTTGTGGATGACTGCAAACTGGGTGCCATAGTGGATAGTACATTGGACACAGACATCCTTCAGTGGGGTCTCACGGAAACTGATAGCTGGTGCCAGAGCCATGGCCTGAAGTTAAACGCAAAAAAGTGTATAGTCATACCCTTCGGGAAAAACAATGTAACCCCAAGCTACCATATAGGTGGCAACCCACTAAGCACAGAAGAGGTTATCAGGGACCTGGGTACCCAGGTTGACAGTGGCCTCTCGTTTAACACTCATGTTGTAAAGTGGTTCAAAAGACCTTCTACATTGCCCATCTGATCATGAAGGGATTCACATCCAGATCAAGTGAGGTCATTGTTCCCCTGTACTCTTCACTTATCAGACCAATGATCGAGTACAATGCCCCATTCGGGATGTATCTCACCCGACACCTGCAGCAATTGGAGAGACCCCAAAAGTTCCTCACAAAAGGATAAAGGGACTCCAAAACCTGTCATATACTGCCAGACTGAAGAAACTCCAACTCTATTCAGTTGCATACCGTCTGCTCAGAGGTGACCTGTGCCTGACATACAAGGCCATGACCAACCCGGAATTAATGGACATGCTCCACCTCAAAAAATCCAAATCCACCAGAACCACTAGAGCAAGTGACTTAAACCTTAGCACGGATATAAATAGGACATGCTGGAGGGATAGATTTATCACCCAGAGACTCCCTACGCTGTGGAATAAAATCCCAGTGCATGTGAGGCAGAGCACCTCGCTGGCTCTGTTCAAGAGAAATCTTGACCGGTGGATGGGAGATCGTAGGTTTACCCCGGGAATCATCTCTGTGTCACTGCTGGACAGAGGCACAACAAACTAATGGGCACATTATTTCTAACATAAGGGGTGGAGTAAGCCACATAACTTTGGGCTAGGCTTATAAATGCTTTAGGGCAGATAGCCTAGTATAAACCTATGAACCTATGAACCTATGAGCATTGCCATTTAGATTCCTGACATAGCTATGGAACGATTTCCAGTTGTCTTTGGCATCTTTAGCTATATTATGTTCGTAACTAGCTTTGGTGGATGTTATGAGGGATCTCAGCTTCTTACTGTGGCTGGTAAGGGAGTATTTTGCATCCTGGAAATTCCCTCGTTTCTGCAACAGTTTCTTCCTTTTGTTGTACAGTATGTTTATGGCAGGGGGCCACCCCATTGGCTTCCTTTTCTTGGTGGGGAGTGTCTTGGCGCTATATTTTATTTATTTTTTATTTTATTTATGTCCTGGATTTATGTCCATTTTCAGTAGAGTCCCGGGGAGATAAGCTCCAAGAGATTACTAGACTACTAACATACAGATACTAGTTGTTATACAGTTAAATACTACAAATTTTAAACAGTTCAGGAAACTTCACAGTTTATACAAAAAACATGTTACAAGCGTAAGATTAGATATTTTGGACTTCATGTACAAGACTTCATTAGTAACTAGAAAGTAATTGTTAAACAAATACATACTTCAAGTTTCAACAGTTCAGCAATGCTCACAGTTTAAACAATACTTGTTGCCTGCCTTAGGTAGGATGCTTTAGAATTATATGCAGAAGAATTTAACTAGGTATTTTAAATTATCTCTATTAGGATAAGATATGTTTTTGCCAAGGATAGGCCTTGATCTAAAAAGACACAAATAGAGCAGTAATTAGGTCTTAAGAGAGGGTATTTGAGATATAGTATGAGATTAGTCTGGATTTGTACAGGGACATAACCAATGGGTTTTAAGATAGAGTTTCAGATTGTGTTTAAAAAGTGTAAATGAAGACAGTGATGCAAGTTCATGGGGGAGTTGGTTCCAATACTTTCCAACTGCATTTGAGAACAGAGCATCTCCTACCATGTTATTAGATTTACATGTTGATACAAGTAGTTTATTAGATGTGCGTAAAGCTGAAAGGTTCTTATATTGGGTAATAAGACTAGCAAGTAGGTTGAAAAAGGGTTTTGTGCGCAATGGTGAGTTGTTTAAAATTGAATCTGATTCAGAAGCTCTAACCAGCCTAATTGTTTCAGATTATGGCAGTGATGGGTCCTAAAGGAGGAAGCAGTAGCAAATCCGGCAATGCTATTGTAAGCATTGGCTAGCTTGTTAAGGTTATTTTTTTGACAAGTTAGTATATATGGAAGAAGCATAGAGAAGTGGGGAGATAAGGTGGGACTAGGCAACAGTGGTTCTGGCTAGTGAGGAGAGAAAGAGTTTTATCCTATAGAGTGAGCCTAGTTTCCTGTTGACAGTTTTTATGGTATTGTTGATATTGGTTTCAAAGTTCAGATTGTTATCAATGGTTAACCCTAGAAGTTAAGTTGTTGGATCAGGAGATATGAGTGTACCATTACTGGATAAGACTGAAAAGTTCATTGGGAGGGATTGATTTATGGGTAGGAGTGAAGAGGAGGAGTTTGTTTTTTTGGGGGTTCAAGAGGAGGCACCGTTGTAGAAACCAATGTTCTGTTTTATTAAACATTGTCTGAGTTAGAGTCTGTAGTTGAGATTGAGAGTTAGCTGAGCAGATTATTGTCGAATCATCTGCGTACTGTACACAGTTAGCTAAAGGAATAGCTAGGTTGAGGTCATTGATAAATATTGCGAAAAGAAGGGGGGCCAATATAGAGCCCTGAGGAACACCTAGGGTAACTGGGAGATGGGATGAGAGGTTGTTGTCACATAGCAATGCCTGCTGTCTATTATCAAGGTAGGACTGGAACCATTTTATAGTCTTTGTGTCTAGAGAGAAGGATTTTAGAATATTGAGAAGCAAGTGATGGTTGACCATGTTGAATGGTTTTGAAAGGTCGATAAAAAATGCTGAAGAGAGAAGATTGTTAATACGGTTTTTATTGATGCTGTCAGTGAAGGATAGGAGTGCAGTTGTTGTACTGTGTAAAGGCCTGAAGCCATGTTGAGATTTGGCCAGTAAATTGTTCTGGAGTAGGTGGTCTAGTAACTGTCTGTGGATGCACTTTTCCATTATTTTAGCTAATGGGGAAAGTAGAGCTATGGGACGATAGTTAGAATATTCTCTGGAGTTTCCACCCTTGTGTAGGGGGATAAAGTAGGAGATTTTCCAGATGGTGGGAATAGTGCTTTCTTGTATGGTTCTATTTATCAGCAATGATACAGGATAAGCTATGACTTTGGCTGCCTTTTGCAGGCATTCAGCAGGTAGCTGGTCAGCTGAGGAGTTAGTAGTTTTTAGTTTACTTAAGAGGTTGCAGATGAGGGAAGTTGGGACAGGTTGCAGGTTTAGAGTTGGGAGAGAGTTAGTAGTATTGGTTGGAAGGGCAGAGCTATCGGCTGTTAGTTGATTAGCAAGTGTTTGGATGGTCTCAGTGAAGAAGGTAAAAGCATTAGCAGTTTGCTTTGGATTGTCGGAATTTGATCCTATAGGGGGTGGTGTTGCGGAGTGGCCTGGTTGAAGTAGTCTGTTTATGCAAGCCCAGAACTTTTGTGGATTATTTTGGTTGGTCTGTTGGAGGTGGAAGTAAAAGTTTTTTTTTATCTTCGAGTATAGCTTTCTTAGTCTCATTTCTTTTTTGGTTAAATTGTTGTTGGTCTACAGGGTTTTTAGTTGTTCTCCACAGTGCCCAAACTTTATTTCTCTGTTGAATTTTCTGCCTGGTTTTCTTTGTAAGCCAAGGAGCGGATTTAGATTTAATTTTGATGGAACACTTTGGTGCACGGTGGTTAAGGATTGTTAAGAATTTTGTGTTAAAGTAGTTTGTTGCTTTGTCAAGTGGGAGGTATTTTATAGGTGACCAATCACTTTCCTTTAGTTCAGTTTGGAAGTTATGAGGTGTAAAGTTTCTGTTGCTTCTTATTGTTTGTATATGGTTGGGTTGTGTGAACTCGACCTTTGCCTGATTATATAAGTGAGAGAATGGTCACTTACATCATCAGGGAGGGTCCCTACATTATAGAGTTGTTGGTGATTATTTATTAGAATCCAGTCTAGGATGGATTATTTGTTATTGGGTTTATTAATTCTGGTTGGAGAGTTAATTGTTTGTGAGAAGCCATTAAGGTTAATATGGCAGATTGGTGATTCAGCAGAGCAGTCCTTCCAGTCTATATTAAAGTCTCCAAGAATTATTGTCTCTTGGGGAATTTTTGTGGAGAGTTCAGCAAGGATACCTTCCAAATTGGTGATGTTGTTACCAGGGGGCAAGTAGATACATATTATATTTAGGGATTTGCTGGGATTAAGTTGATGTTTGGTGCTAATTATTTTTGCATTGTTTTCAGAAGAGGAACCAAGATCTAGTATATATATTTGTAGCCCTTTTTTATAGAGGATAGCAACACCCCCTCCTTTTTTAACTTTGCAGGCTTGTCTCAAGATGTTGTACCCAGATGGAATAATTTCAACATCTTGTGTAGTAGGTTTTAGCCATGTTTCTGTTAAACAAAGTATATCAAAGGAATGAACATCCAGGAGAGCATGTGGGTGGGAAATTTTACTATTTATGCTGCAAATATTGAGGTGAGCTATATAGAGTGAGTTGGGAGAGTTAGATGGGATATTTGGGGTAGGGGGAACATGAATTTGTGGTTCTGTCTTGTTTTTTGCCCTGGTCCTGGGTTAGGATGAATGTCCCCATCTAGTAAGGAGAGGTGTAATAGTTTGTTTAAGGGATTGTGGAGGTTAAAGTAATGGTGAAGAGGTTTTTTAGGTTTTAGATAGCTGTATTTGATATGGGTCAGTCTGTGATATTTAGCAGGTAAATAGCTAGGTAAAGATGTTATATTTATGTGTTCTGGGGAGTTAATTAGAGGTATAGTACTTGTTTGTGCATTAGGGAAGCTCAGCTGTAAATATTTTGACTGTTCAAATGAGGTTAGCAGTTAGGCTGCTGTTAGATAATGTAGGAGAAAGACAAAGATTAGGAGCCTTAGTTGGATTTGGAAAGGTCATGTTTGCATAGTGACTAATAAGCTTACTGGTGTTCTTTAAAGGAGAGGAGTTATACTAGGGGTGATTAGAGAGAGGTGTATGTAGAATGTTAACAAGATGACTATTGTGATTGGATTGGAGAGGAAAAGGGTGTGGTGAGGATGTATAAGCTTAGGAGCAGTAGGGGTGGGTATGAATTGGGGTTAGGGTAGGGGAGTGGAGTGAACCCGCATGGCGAACGGAGCGGGTACAGACAAGAGAGGTTAGGAGCTGAAAAGAACAATCAGTTGCAGCATGGATTACAGTAGGTAGGTAACCCTAAATACTGGAATAAAGTTAAAAAAGTAGATAATAGAGCTATTTGGAGGGTGTGTGAGAGCTAACCATAAAAATAAATAGATATTATGGGCTACAGTTTAATAGCATGTCTGTGGATAAACAGTATATAGCAAAGGTGTAATACAGGTCAGGAGAAAGCTTCAAGGCCTGGAAGGGACAAGTCTGGTGGCCCAAATTAATTTATTGTAAGCAGGTTAAAAAAGAAGGGAGTTTAGGTTCCTAATGCAAGAAAATGAGTAGTGGTTCAGAGTGTCTTTAAATGGTAGAAAATGTAGATTAGACTGGTTACAGAGTGGGGAGGGCATAAAGCTGCTGGTTTTCCTGGCTAGCACTTTATAGCCACCTAGATCTAATAATAAGTTATAGGCTATAGTGGCCGTGATAGTTTAGACACATACTTTCATGCTCCCTTTACTGAGAAAGTACAGGGATAGGTTGCACAACTGTGGATACTGAAGGGAGTTTGGACAGGGTCCTTGTTCTTCAGGTTGTTAGTTTCTGTGTCCTAGAGCAGTGTACTCAGACTGGAGAGCTGGGATTTTTTTAGGAGGAAATGAGAGAGAGAAAAATAGTAGAAACAAGATATTTAGCTTAGTATCAAAGGCATTGTAATTAAACAGAATATTACAAGCATAAAATCACGTAGAGCTGTACAAAAATGTAGTTCAGGCCATCAAGTTCTTAAGTTGTCTAGAAAGATGCATCACTTCTTACAAGTCTTCTGATCAGTATTATAGCAAGTCCTTATCAAAAGTAAGTCAGCAAACTTCTGGTCAAATCTTATTATTCCAACTAGGCTGGGAACAAGACTATAGGAAGCTACAAGGTATATATCCAGTTAGGTAACAATGATAGCTGTAAAGTTATCATTAACACTAACACTATAGAGCAATAACTATAACTATAGCTTAACTATAGCTTACATTAATAATGTAGTTCACACTTTTTATTAACAGCTCAAATATATAAATAAATTATGCAGATAGTAACTATATATGTAAGCCTATATGTGCTTAATGAACCTAAGTATTGTAAAAGCATAGCATGGTTAAATAAGCATATACAATTATTCCTGTATGAATGCTATCTGCCAAAACATTTACAATTGTTACAGCACTCCCACTGTTTTTAATCATAGACCTGAAACAATAAACTTAGGTGGACATTGCAGGGAAGTAGATTTCTCTAACTTAATGCAGGGACCTTCGACATAGTAAATATGTGGGAACATTAAGAAAAGTAAAGACTCAAGCATTAAAAATACTACATTAAATGACCACTCATATGGGGCATCTGATTTAAGGTGGTCCAGCATTTACGTCAATGTTTAAGACCTTAAGTCTTCAGGTAGCGTACTGTAAAAACAAATTCACTTAGTAATACTTAAAGTCAGTATGTCTAATGGTACACTAATTCACTGAGGACAAACCTGAATATTAATGTAGAAGCTGTAGGTGTGGATATTTAGCTAAGGCAAAGCTCAAGTTTAGAGTTAGCCTCTCCGTTCATGTTTTCTTTTATAGGTATATATATTGGCTAGTTGTGGTGCAGTCTTAACATTCTCACGCATACTTCTTATCCTTGTTGAAATTTACAAATGCTACTTGTGTAAAAATCAGTCACATTCATACATTTCACATTAAATTAGCTAGTAGAGGGGGGGTTATTGATTACCATAAGCACCTATTACTCTAGATGCAATCTTAAATGTAGGCAAGTATGTCTTCTCATTTATTTCTTAGTCTGCTTTTAAACTATATTGGCTAGAGTATTCCATTATGGCTTTCCGGACATTCCGCTAATCTGTGGTGAAGATGTAAGTAATAGCCAAATTATGACTTCGCACAGGTATCCCAGCCCTGATACCGCTCTGCTATTGTGTTCTCTAAATGTACATGGAAGTTACAGCAAATTGGTTTTATTGTGAAGACAACAATACAGAGACCAGATTTAGTAAGATGCTGTTTAAATAAGATTCTTACGTTTAGAGAAGTGTGAGTTAGGGAAACAATAATAGTGTGGAAAACAGCTGTGGCTCAGCACAATTGTACAAACTCTATGTGCACCTTAAGGTAGTACCATATCAGATATATTGAATATAGTGGGGTGTCTTACAAAAAGTGGAAATTACGACAAGTTCCTTTAAATGATAAAAACAAAATTGAAGAGAAAGTGTAATAAAGTACTTCCTAATGAGGTTCTTAGAGGTAGAGCACTGCAGGTTTAGAAGCTATTTAGTTCTTCCAAGTTCCTTAAGTGGGGTTGGTCGCTAAGGACTCTCCACATTTATGGCACAGTTTGAGAAGCCCAGGTTTAGATTGTTCTTAAAATGAGATGTGAGATACCCTTTACACGGCTTCTCAGTGCCACATTAGCAAGACTGCGTATTGGTCAAATTTATGTAAACTACAGCAACCAGTTAATATTGCTTTTGCTCAAGAAACATAGAAGTCTCTTAGCGCATGCACCAAAAGATCTACAGAAGCTCACTTTGAAGTACAGTAATGCTACACTGCTAAGGCTAGCACTCTAACACATTGGAGAATAAATGTGCACCATTAATGGGAGACACCTAAAAACTACCTGTCAAGGGAGTGTAGTAAAAAGTTAAGTATTCATATATGAATCTACACCAAAAGAAAAATTAAACATATGCTACCATGAAAGCCTCAATTCCTCATTAAACAGTGCATACTACTCAACAAAAGGCAATAGTTCAGTACTTACATTAGCCAGGACACTGGGCCAGGAACACACAGCAGCTGGGGGCAGTTCTATAAAGGAAATGGCAGCCCAGGACAGCATGTATTTATGGGAAAAGTGGAGGATGTGAGATAGGAGGGTGGGGGAAGGAGAGATGAGGGCTGAGAACTAGGAGGGGCTAGTGCTACTAGAAATTGGATAGGCTGATAGACATACAGGTAAAATACCAGTGTGTAGAAGTATGACGTGAAGACGGGGTGGAGAGAGAGGACAGTGAAGTAATGATGAGTCAAAGTCTTAGCTAGGTGGGGGAAGGGGAGGAGATGGTATAGGTTAAATAGGGAGAGAGACAAAAGAGGTAAGGAGCTGAAAAGAACAATCAGTTGAAGCACAGATTACAGTATGTAGGTAACCTTAAATACTGGAATAAAGTTAAAAGAGTAGATAATAGAGCTATTTGGAGGTTGTGTGAGAGCTAACCATAAAAATAAATAGATGTTATGGGCTACAGTTTAATAGCAAGTCTGTGGATAAACAGTATATAGCAAAGGTGTAGTACAGGTCAGGAGAAAGTTTCAAGGCCTGGAAGTAACAAGTCTGGTTGCCCAAATTAATTTATTGTAAGCAGGTTAAAAACGGTAGGAGTTTAGGTTCCTAATGCAAGAAAAGGAGTAGTGGTTCTGAGTGTCTTTAAATGGTGGAAAAGTAGATTAGACTGGTTACAGTGGGGAGGGAGTAAAGCTGCTGCTTTTCCTGGCTAGTGCTTTATAGCCACCTAGATCTAATAATACTTTATAGGCTATACTGGCCATGATAGTTTAGACACATACTTTCATGCTCCCTTTACTGAGAAAGTACAGGGATAAGTTGCTCAACTGTGGAGACTGAAGGGAGTTTGGGCAAGGCCCTTATTCTTCAGGTTGTTAGTTTCTGTGTCCTAGAGCAGTGTACTCAGATTGGAGAGTTTAATGCTCCCTTTACTGAGAAAGTACAGGGATAGGTTGCTCAATTGTGGAGACTGAAGGGAGTTTGGACAGGATCCTTCTTCTTCAGGTTGTTAGTTTCTGTGTCCTAGAGCAGTGTATGTAGATTGGAGAGTTTCATGCTCCCTTTACTGAGAAAGTACAGGGATAGGTTGCTCAACCGTGGAGACTGAAGGGAGTTTGGACAGGGTCCTTCTTCTTCAGTTGTTAGTTTCTGTGTCCTAGAGCAGTGTACTCAGATTGGAGAGTTTCATGCTCCCTTTACTGAGAAAGTACAGGGATAGGTTGCTCAACTGTGGAGACTGAAGGGTGTTTGGACAGTTGCCTTTAGAGATGTGTACTGGGGTGTGAGGGAGGGATGTGGATGTTAAGGGTGATTAGCTATGGGCAGACCTGACCACTGATGAGATGACCATCGGTGTGGAGCATTGATTTCCCATGTTGGTAATGACCAGGTCTAGGATATTTGAGCCCCTGGTGAGACTATGGGTTACTTGATCCAGGACACTGGGAATTATGACTTCCAAGAACCGTTGGG
Source organism: Protopterus annectens (assembly GCF_019279795.1). NCBI lineage: Eukaryota > Metazoa > Chordata > Ceratodontiformes > Protopteridae > Protopterus > Protopterus annectens. The sequence goes on from NC_056733.1 coordinate 1,200,842,769, forward strand.
CACACATGTTGGTACACAAGTAGTTTTCCCAGTTAATGGCAGGTTAGTGTAAGTCACCTAGTATTAGGGTGTTTGGCTTTATCATAATGTTTCCCAGTATGTTTCGAAAGGTGTAGTAGGAATCTTGGGGCATGGTGAGGATCTGTAGCAAGCTATACAAATTGGATTGCAGTCTGACCTAATGTTAGTTGCACCAGGAGTATTTCAGATGCATTCTGTTGGGCAAGTAGCCTGGTGGTGTGAGCATCCTTTGTGAATATGGACACTCCTCCACCTTTATTGTTTTGGTCCTGGTTTGGTGGCCAACAGGTGTGGTGAGAGCTGTAACTGGTATTGCAGGGGTGCTATCTGGAGCCTTGGATCAGGTCTCTGTTACTGCACAGATATCGATGTTCTCCATTTTTAGGAGTGCCTAGTGACTGTGAATGGCAACAAAAATGTTGATCCCTACAAACACACAACCAAACATACACGCACACACACACACACACACACACACACACACACACACACACACACACACACACACACACACACACACACACACACACACACACACACACAAAGTTTCACAGTTGTCATGTCTGGGATTAGAACTCCTACCTAACTAATACATCATACTACAGTATTACGCAGTCATAGAATGCACCATATAGCTTACTGGGCCATTCTTTCCCCAAAGGTGTATTTCAAAGTGAATGACATCAGCAGCCTTGCCAAAGTAGGGCATTTGAAATTGTAGTGAGTGTGAATGGCCTCAAACGCATTGACCCCTACACAGAGAAACACACACACAAAGTTCTACAGTTGCCATGTCTAGGAATAAAACTCCTACCTATCTAGTACATCACAATACAGCATTACGCAGTCATAGGATACACCACAGAGCTGACTGGGCTATTTTTTCCCCAAAGGTATTTTTCAAAGTGAATGACATCAGTAGGCTTGCCAAATTAGGGCAATGGAAGATGTGGTGACAGTGAATGGCCTCAAAAATATTGGTCCCTACACAGACAAACCCACACCATTTTACAGTTGTCATGTCTGGGAATAGAACTCCTACCTATCTACTACATCACACTACAGCATTACTCAGTTATAGGACAAGCCATGGAGCTTACTGGGCTACTCCTTCCCCAAAGGTGTATTTCAAAGTGAATGACATCAGCAGGCCTGCCAAAGTAGGGCATTTGAAATTGGAGTGAGTGTGAATGCCTCAAACGCATTAATCCTTACACAGACAAACACACACTTGCCATGTCGGGATTAGAACTCCTACCTAACTAATACATCACACTACAGCATTACACAGTTATAGCATGCAGTACAGAGCTTGTAGGGATACTCCTTCCCCAAAGGTGTATTTCAAGGTGAAGACATCTGCAGGCTTGCCAGAGTATGGAATTGAGGAGTGCAGTGTTTCTGGATGGGCCATAACCCATTCATCTGGAAGCAGAAACACAACACTCAGGCACACACAAGTTTATATTTCACAGCTACATGTATACAACTGCTAGATAACTACTGACTTGTACAGTCATCACAAGCACCACAGACACTATAGTGCTGAGGGACACAAGAGGCAAATGTCTACAGTGATTGAAATCGGCACATCATGTGGTTTTAGTCAATTGGATGTGTTCTGGATAGAACAGGCCTCATGACTGGAGGATCTTTGTCACTGTCTGTCACTCTCTTCCACACATCTATGTATGTGTAAGTTTGTCCTATTATAGTGTGCTGTCTTTGGATATATGTGTGTATTCCTATCCAATGTGTATGCAAAGCATGACTGGTGTGTAATGAGGAGTGTGTGCACAAACATCTGTGACTGTCAGATATGTATAGTCCTTTACTGTTGCTAGACATGGGCTTCATTTCTCTAAGTGTGGGAGCATGCCCAGTATGACCTTCTGTATTGAATGTGTGAATCTATTCCTGGTAGGTTGTACTCCAGTGCAGGCTTTTGTGTTGTACACCTACAACTAGCAATCTGTTTCTGCAGGATATCTGTAGATCAGTTGACAATATGGGGTCAAAATGGGCAAAGGATAGTGGGATACTATAGGTAATTGCGTCTGTGCTGCTTCTACTACACGGTCTTGGTGTTAGTAGAGATATTCAGACATATGGACTGTTTTACATTGTGATGTTTTATGTCATCAAGTACTGTCAGGTGTACATATTTGCTTGCAGTAATGTCCTGGGGAACACAGGGTGAATGCAGCTGTGATCAGTATTGTGGTCTGCAGCCTACATATTCTTGGACAATCGTGCCATTCCGGAGGGGAAGCTGCAGACACTTGCTGATGGGTCTGTGTAAATGGTTCAGCACCTTGGTACAGTAGTGGCTGAGTATCCCATGCTTGTACATCCATCAATGTGACAGTATGGCTATATTCTGCTGTGGCCATACCTCACAGGTGTACAGATCCACACAGGTTACCCAGATGCAGGGGTCATAATTCTGGACATTACCCCCTCACATTGTGATTTACAAGCAGGTTTGTAGTGACCCATTCCTGTATTTGCAGGCAGGGATAGTATGTGCACATGGCTGAGTTTCAGATTTCACACCCTCCATGTTGTCCATGCTCCTACCCCCCCCATTACTCTATCTTCTTACAGACACTATGCAAACATTATCTGATAAGTTCCTTATAGTTATCATCTCATCCCAGCCGTAATTTTGTGTTGGTCCACAATTCATGCAGTAGGACATTCTGGACATGTTACTGGTATTTGTCCATATGGCCTTGCATTTGAATTCTGTGGTCTGTGTTATGTTGTTATTTGGGAGTCCATGACATAACATACATTGGCAATACGGGTGAGGCACAGGCCTTTGGCAGAGGACTATAGGGCATTTGGTAGTAATGCAAGCCAGCTGTAGCAGGCCGTTGCATTGTGTCACTCCTACAGTCCCAGACTGCAAGACACTATATTCCCCTGGGGTAACAGGGTAGGTGTGCAAGGTGTTAATAATGCCAATACTTTTTGTCATTATTGATCCAGTGGTGTGGATGCTGGCAGGGTTCTGCTTACAGCTAGGGACACACCTGCATGGGACACCTCTTCTGCCTGCTGCATTCTTTGGCTATTGCCATACAGAGGTGGGGGGTCATATTGTACTCATTCCCAACAGCAGGGATAAGATCTGTGAGGTACCTGTGGGTGATGGTGGGGTGTGCTGTGTGCATGTATGCTATGGATACTACTTGCATCTGACTCACAGATATACATGGGGCATTCCATTTATGCTGGCTTGTGCAGGGACATCAGCAGTTTATCAATACTTCATACCTGTGACCTTTGTGGTCTGCCAGTGTTTGGCCAGATGACATTGGTATTCCATTCTACAAACCCAACTAATGTTCTGCTAACCTGTATGTACAATTCCAAAGCTGTGTCCATTTAACAGTAACATATTATACACTGTCTGTCTGGGGTACTTCCACCTGTGTACTCTTTGTATGTCTTGGCCCACATTCATGCCATGTCCATCTTTCAGATGGTGACAGATATTACATCCAAAAATTTACTATTGTTTACTGCTGGAATGTGTTTTGCTGGGATGCATTGTGTTTGGCACTGCAGGCCCTGTCATCGGCAGTACTGGCCAATGGCCACCAGGACAAACATCACCATGCCTACATACTGACCACTATCACACAATATACAACAAACACCAACCTAATACACGCAACCCTGCATATTGTATACATGCTACAATCTATCCTGCTACTTTGGCCGGCTCAGGTAATCCATGCTCCACTGTTTTTATACCTACACAGACATGTTACTACATTTCTACATAGGATCATAGGGGTGGGGGCATATCTGACACTTGTACACATTTGCTATGACTGTACTGGTATTTCAGGTACTCCATTTCATTCTGTATTCTGACCTATCATGCTGACTAGAGGCATATCAGTGTACTACAGTTCTTAGGTTTGATTGACCTACATTTCAGTTTGAGACTTCTTACCCTTCAGAACTAACATCTCACTGCCTGAACTGTTGTAGTCTCTCTGTGTAGGTCTGGAGGGGGGCTGTTCTCCATAGCCATCAATTGGAGGCCTTAGCACAGCCTTTCTTTGTGTTTGTCTTTACCTGTCCTGCTGGCTGAGACTGTTGTTGGGTATGTGAGCCTCCCTGACTGGCATGTGTTTGTCCTACGGACACACATTTGGACCACCACATTTCCTGCAGTGGGTTTTGTTACCTTGTCTAGTACTGGCTACTGTGGTGACACCAGTACTTGTTACAGATTTCATGCTGCCACTATAGGCGCCTACAATCTGCCGGCATCCCATTCAGCCACCCGATTCCCTTGCATGCTCACTTCCATACCATAGATACAAGTAACAAAACATACTACTCCATTCAGCAATTTGTAGGGAGTGTGACTTACCTTGTGGCTGTGCCAGTATTGAGGATGGGCTGGAGGGCTGACTATGTTGGATGCACATAGTACACTCCCTATACATGGTTAAGCACAGGTAGTGTCATGTTTGGCATCCCTTTTACTGTATGTGCAATTCAGAGGGGGGTGTCATTCCCTGGGTTCTTACCGTTTCAGTGTATGTGCTATGCATACCCTCTTTGCCAAGGCCTGGGCATACTGACCATGCCTCCTTCTGCTTATTGGGGCAGGCTCAGGTTGTTCCTCCTCTGAGTCACTCTCTGCCTGTGCAGACCTTGGCAATGGTGGGGGGCTGTGTGGCCCTGCCCCACGGTGTTCCTGCTCCTGCTGTTTCTGCAGGATCATATTGTGTAGCATGGCACATGACAATTTGGGTACATGTAGCTGGTGAGTACTGCAAGGCTCCACCGGACATGTCCAGGCACTGGAACTGTGACTTGAGCATCCTAAACGCATGCTCTATTATGATTCTGGTCTGTGCATGTGCCTCTTTATGGAGTTGTTTTTTGAGTGTCTGTGCATTTCTGATGGGTGTCATCAGCCATGGCTCCAGTGCAGAATCAGCATCCCCCACTAGGTGACTGTAAGGGATGTCCCCACTGGCAAATCTCTGGTACAGCTGCATCATTTGCCAGATGTGGGAGTCATGCTAGCTTCCAAGGCAGCCAGCACACACATTCACTATAATGCCCTGGGCATTGCACATGACTTGGCAGCTGATGGAGGGGAAGCCCTTGAGGTTGAAGAAGACCCTACCCCACTCACCGGGTAGTGTTTGATGTGTATGTGCATGCAGTCTATAGCACCCACTACCTCAGGGTAGTCTGCTATTTGGTGGAAGAGACATATATTCCTGGTCAACGCCTCATGGGTGTTGTGGGAATATAAGCGCTCACCGGCATGTGCTGACATGGCATCCACGAAGTGGTGGAGTACCCTGGATGCTAATGCCTGTGAGATCCACATCATATCCCCAGTTGGCCTTTGGAAGGTACCTGTGGCTAGTATTCTTAGGCCTACGCATACCTTGGTATCCACTGGGATTGGGTTCCCCTCTGTTGGTTCTGTGTGTGAGGCGTGGCTGGCATAGCTCAACAATTTGCTGTAGAAAGTCCCTGTCCACCCTATAACACTCCAATATCTCCAGTTCATGTAGCCACTGATAGGTTACCCTGGGTCTGTACACTCTTCTCCTTCTCCTCACTGTGGGTTGGTCGTCAGCATTCTCATCATCACCAACCTCAGCCTCTTCCACATGTTGATTTATATATAGCTCCCTTCCTTAAGCTTAGAGATGCCCAAAAATTGACTCTCATCTTACTTTCTTTATGTTTTAAAGGCTTTAAATTAAATGTCCTGTTTTTAATTAAGTAGTGGGCGGAGGCATGACTTGATTTATAAGTGGTTTATTGTTTTATATGTTGTTTACTTATAGCATACAATTTTTAATATCAACTCAAACAGGTTTGTTTCACAAACCACATTTTGCAGTGATTGATTGATTTAAATTTAATGTGGGGAAGGGTCTTATTTGGCTTAGGCACAGTGAGTATTTAAAGAGCACTCTCGCTCTCTTTTTTTTTAGCCTCTGCCTACCTAGTGAGAAGAGAAGAAGCTGTTGTTGCTTGTTTGTAAAAAATAAAATTGCGTTAAGGTCTCAACTTGAACTTTTTTGCACGTTGTGTGTGTGGACTTAACCAAGTATGTTACATGTTGATTTATGAGCGCTAATGCAGCCCCTCTCATTTTGTTGCTTTTGTTAGGTACAATTTTCCCATTTGTGTACACCGGTGGTGTAGAATTTGGGGGAAAAAACAGAGGTAAAGGTGTTTGCATAGTTTATAGTAGTGTGCTGGGCTGGGCTGGGATGCTGCCTGTGTAATTGCCTGATTCTGTTACTTTCACCTGTCAGCTATGCTAGTTCTCCTTGATTACCTTCTTACTGCTGTTTTCCCTTCCCATTGCCATCCTGTTTAAGCCCAGGGGCATGCCATGCAAACACAGTGCTCAGATGTGCATGGAGCTGCTATTCACTGGTTTACTTTTTCCCCCCTTTAAAACACGGTGTGCGGCGCGCACACCCACTTAGGCAATGTAAAGGGTGCTTGGCAGCTCCAGACACACCCCCTTGCTAAGCTCTGCTAAGCTAAGGGCAAACCCAAGCCACAGGACTCCATTAAGCTTACAGTATGCCTGACACACCTCTCTATGATGTCAGCTAGCTCTTAGGCTTGTACCATGGTCTTCCTGCGCCTACATGGTTGGGTGCAGGCTAACCATGAGGGGAAATCTGGGATTCAGTATCATTCCCCTCATTTGCATAGAATTGCCTGCTAATGCCTAGTTACAAGTCTGATACTGAGCCTTCCCCCTTAACAACCACTATGCACTGGCCATGGTGTCTTCTGCCTGCAATTGAGTATAATGGCAAAATTGTGATTTTGGATAGAATGCTTTTTTTTTTTTTTTTCGGGCTGATCCTGTTTGCGCACCACTGTCCTACTCTTAAATGGCCGAAATTGGCCAAAAAAAATAAAAGTTATTTTTTTTATTTTTGCAACTGTTTACCATGCCAATGGCTATATATTTGGACATTGGCATGCTTTACACTTCATATACACCCTTTAACTGGAGCTGTCATGACTCCATTTTGTAGTTTGCAGAAATGTACTCGGTTACTAGCCGAGTACATTTCTGCAGATTACACTAGTCCTGCACGGCCAGCTGCCATCTTCCTGGATCACAAATTTACCTCATTTGCATGGTTTTCACCTGCAAATGGGGTAATTTGCATACGGAAGCTGTGTCCATGCAGGAATAGTGCAGGAGCACTTGTGCAAGTCCCGGAAGCTTGTTTCTGGATCTCTCAGTGGCCATATTGCCTCCATCAGCTCCTGCACTATTCCTGCGCAATGTGCAGAGCTTGCTGAATTCCGGGGTGTGTAAGAAGATGATCAACAGATTACCAATGAAAGTATCTTTATTACTACAAAGAAAGCTAGTAGTACTCTATCAGGTACTCCAGATAGAAAATATTCAAATACAACGTGAAACCAATTTTTGTAGTGCTATCATCAGACTCTGTAGAAGGAATACACAAAATTGAAAAAGAAGTTTGGAAGTAGTGCCAAAACAATAATAGAAAATTATAAGAAACGCTTACAAATCGTTGTTGATTCCTTTTATTTAACTCGCTCGTGATAGCACTAAAATTGCAGTTCTGGGGTAAAAATCAAGTAAGGTGCACCCAGTAGGTAAAATATAGTAGATAAAATATTTACTCCCCCTGATTCTCAAAAGCTTGCACGTTGTGCATGATTAGTGTAAGATTAAATTTAAATTTGCCAATGGCGATGGGATCGCGGCGATCGCGCGTCGCTGACATGCTCGAAGCTGTAGCTACTAGTGTTGCACGCCCCCAGCTCCCATATGCAAGTCACCCGGGTGTGCAGGACTAAGCTTATAATGAAAGAAATGTCGGTTATTAACTGTACGTACTGCATCCCCAAAAATGGAGCTATGACAGCTCCAATAAAGAAATGAATATCATGGAGAGCATGCGAGATGGGGCCAAGTAGGCTATTGGCATTGCAAACAATGCCAAATGTACAAAAAATACAACTTTATGATATGTCCTCAAAGAGACAACCTGGCCAGTGAGTAGTGGTCGCTAGGGGGAGGCACAGTGGCACATGTAAACTATATGCCTTAGCAGGTCCTCTATGCAAATGAGGGAAGTAGTAGAATCCTGGTTTTCTCCAGCATGAAGATCATGACACAGGAGTGTCAGGTCAGGCATACTGTCAGTGGATTGGAGCCTTGTGGCTCGGGGTTGCATCCAGCTTTGCACAGCAAAGCAAGGAGGTGTGTCTAAACCTGCCCAGCACGTAAGACAAAGTGTAAGCGGGTGTGTGTGCTGCACAATGGGATCTACAGGAAGATAAAGGAAGTGACCCCAGAAAATAGCAGTAGTGTGCACATTGCAGTACACCGATTGGGTGGTGCGCCCCCAGAATGAGTCAGAAGGGCAATGGGAAGGGTAAGCAGCAGTAGGAAGTTAATCAAGGGGTACTAGGTTTGCTGCCAGGTGAAATGGATCAGAACCAGCCAATTACACAGACAGAAGACCAGCCCAGCCCAGAACACCATTATAAACTATGCAAACTCCTACTCCTCCATTTTTTCCCACACCCTACACCACAGGTGTAAACAAGTGGGGAACTTTTAACACTCACAACAGCAAAATATTAGGGGCTGCAATAGCTATCATACAACTTGTGGAAGAGGCTGAGGGTGGCGAGGATGGAAATACTGCCGACCAACCCACAGTGAGGAGACGGAGAAGAGTGTACAGACCCAGGGTGACCTAACAAGGGCTACATGAGCTGGAGATAGTGAAGCACTATAAGGTGGACAGGGACCTCCTACAGCAGACTGTTGAGCTGTGCCAGCCACACCTGACACACAGAACTAACAGAGGGGAACCCATCCCAGTGGAAACGAAGGTATGTGTAGGCCTAAGAATACTAGCTACAGGTACCTTCCAAAGGCCAACTGGGGATATGATGGGGATCTCACAGGTATCAGCATCTAGGGTATTCCACCAGTTCTTGGATGCCATGGCAGCACATGTCAGTGAGCATGTATATTTCCCCCTCACCTGTGAGGCATTGGCCAGCAGTATGCGTCTCTTCCATCAAATATCAGAATACCCTAAGGTAGTGGGTGCAATAGACTGCACACACCTATGCATCAAAGCACCACTCAGTTAGCAGGGTAGGGTCTACATCAACAGCAAGGACTTCCTCTTCATCAACTGCCAGGTCATGTGCGATGCCCAGGGCATAATACTAAACATGTGTGCTGGCTGACCTGGAAGTTATCATGATTCCCACATCTGGCATCTGATGCAGCTGACCAGAAATTTGCCAATGGGGACATCCCACATGGTCACCTAGTGGGGGATGCTGGATACAGACTGGAGCCATGGCTGACACCCATCAGAAATGCACACACCTGAACAAGAACTCCATAATGAGGCACGCGTACAAACAAGAATCATAATAGAGCATGTGTTTGGGATGCTCAAGTCATGGTTCCAGTGCCTGGACACATCCAGTGGAGCCTTGCAGTACTCACCAATTACATGTACCCAAATCATCCTTGTATGTGCCATGCTACACAATATGATCCCATGGAAACAGCTGCAGCAGGAGCAGCTAGGGGCAGGGCCATATAGCCCCCACCAATGCCAAGGCCTGTACAGGCACAGAGTGACTCAGAGGAGGAACAACCTGAGCCTGCCCCAGTAGGCAGAAGGAGGCATGCCCAGTATACCCTGGCCCTGGCAAAGAAACAACGCATAGCAAATACACTGACATGGGATGGACCCAGGGAATAACACCTCTCTTTGACTCTCTTATACAGTAAAAGGAATGCCAAACATTACACTACATGTGCCTAACCATGCATAGACAGTGTACTACATGCATCCAGCATAGGCAGCCCTGCAGCACCACCAGCAATCCTGGGACACCCACAGGATAAGTGACTCACACATGCCAGTCAGGAGGGGGGGTCACATACCCAACAATAATAACACCCAGTAGGACAGGTGTAGACAAACACAAACAGATGCCATATTATGACCTCTGAGTAAGGGGTATGGATGACCCCCACCAAGGCCTACACGACAGACCACAGCAGGCCAGGTAGCGGGATGTCAGTTGTGACAGCTAGGAAATCAGAAACTAATGTGTATGCAATCAAAAGATAAGAATTGAAATACACTGGTATGGCATAGCCAGCATGATGGGTAAGACTACTGACAGAATCGAACTACAGAACATACCAGTACAGTCCTAGCAAATGTGTACAACTGTCAGGTGTGCCACCCCACCTCACATAGAAATATACTAACTGTCAGGTGCACCCCCCACAATCCTGTGTAGAAACATAGAAATAGTCAGGTGTACCCCCCACTATGCAGACATGTTACAACAGTCAAAGCCAAATGATCGATGGATACCCTGCAGACACAGTATGCTACCTGTCAGTGTACAACACAAAGGTCAGCTGTGCAGTACAAACCACCAGACGTGCTCCACACATGCATAACAGACGGCCTTACTAGGCATGCTCACACACTTAGAGAAAGGAAGGCAATGTTAGTCATCAACATCCTGAAAGGTCATACTGGGCATGCTCACACACTTAAACACATGAAGGCCATGTATGCAAACACCAGTGGTCCAGACATATCCAGCAGTTGCAATAGTTACTGCAGACACATGTCAGTATGCACCACTCATGCCTTGCACACACAGTGGCTAGGAATACAGACATATACGTAAGGACAACACACCATAATACGCCAAAGGTTGATGGATATAGATGTGTGGAAGAGGGTGACTGTGACAAGGAGCCATCCACACCTGTCCCACCGAGCACACAGCCAGAGGGCCCCAAACACATCAGTTGCAGATGTCACACACTGCAGTTACTAGCGACCAGTACTTGTCAGCACCACAAACTATGTGGTCCACGTGCAGCTGTGCAACATGGCTGTGCAAGGACATAGCTATGTTGCCCTAGACACACACCTGTGACATATGACCCCATGTGTGGCTGCCTGTGGCGTGTCACCCCTACATGAATGGTGTATGGGCCATGCACACACTGGCCATCCTATAATGGTACCCTGACAAGCCTGCTGAGGTTATCCAATGTGAAATACTCCTTTGGGAGAGTTGTAGGCCAGTAATATCTGTGGCATGTCCCATAACTGCATACTGCTGTAGTGTGATAGATTAGTTAGATAGGTGTTCTAACCCCAGACATGGCAACTGTATGAATGTGCATCTGTCTCTCACTGACTGTGTAGAGAGCAATGCTTTTAGGTCACTCACACCCCGTACATGTCACATACCCAACTTTTGCAAAGCTGCTGATGTCACCCACCTAGAAATACTCCCCTGAGAGAGGTATAGCCCAGTAACCTCCATAGTGCATGCTGTAACTGCATACTGCTGTAGTGTGATAATGCAGTTAGGTAGGAAGTCAAACCCCAGAAGTGGCAACTGTGTGCATGTCTGTGTGTCACTGACTGTGTAGAGAGCAATGCTTTTTAGACTACACACTCCTCTTGTAAGTCAAATACCCTCCTTTGGCAAGGCTGCTGATGTTGTGCATCTTGAAATACACCTCTGGGATGATAGTAGCTGAGTAATCTCCATAGCATGTCCCGTAACCTCGTATGGACATAGTGTGATTAAGGAGTTAGTTAGGAGTTCTAGCCCCCGACCTGCCAACTGTGCACATATGTGCGCATGTCTGACTGTGTAGAAAGCAATGCTTTTAGGTCACTCACATCCCGTACATGTCACATACCTAACTTTGGCAAGGCTGCTGATGTCACCCACCTAGGAATACTCCCCTAGGAGAGCTGTAGCCCAGTAATTGCCGTAGTGTATGCTGTAACTGCATACTGGTGTAGTGTGATAATGTAGTTAGGTAGGAGGTCAAACCCCAGATGTGGCAACTGTGTGCATATGTGTGTGTGTCTGTCTATCACTGACTGTATAAAGAGCAATGCCTTTTTAGGCTAAACACACCCCTTACAAGTCAAATACCCTCCTTTGGCAAGGCTGCTGATGTCACTCTACTTGAAAAACACCTCTGGGACAATTATAGCTGAGTAATCTCCATAACATTGTATGGCCATAGTGTGCTTAAGGAGTTAGTTCGAAGTTCTAGCCCCCGACCTGCCAACTGTGTTTGTATGCATGCATTTCTGACTGTGTAGAGAGCAATGCTTTTAGGTCACTCACACCCCGTACTTGTCACATACCCAATTTGGTAAGGCTGCTGATGTCACCCACCTAGGAATACACCCCTGGGAGAGCTGTAGCACAGTAATCTCTGTAATCCATGCTGTAACTGTGTAATGCTGTAGTTTGATAATGTAGTTAGGTAGGAGGTCAAACCCCAGATGTGGCAACTGTGCACATGTGTGTATGCACGTGTGTCTGTCTGTCACTGACTCTGTAGAGAGTAATGCATTTTAGGCTACACACACCACTTACAAGTCGAATACTCAACAAGGCTGCTGATGTTACGCAACTTCAAATACAACTCTGGGACAATCATAGCTGAGTAATCTCCATAGCATGTCCTGTAACATTGTATGTCCATAGTGTGATTAAGGAATTAGTTGGAGGTTCTAGCCCCCAACCTGCTAACTGGGTGTGTATGCGTGCATGTCTGACTGTGTAGAGAGCAATGGTTTTAGGTCACACACACCTCGTACATGTCACATACCCAACTTTGGCAAGACTGCTGATGTCACCCACCTAGAAATACTCCCCTGGGAGAGCTGTAGCCCAGTAATCTCCATAGTGCTTGCTGTAACTGCGTACTGCTGTAGTGTGGTAATGTAGTTAGGTAGGAGGTCAAACCCCAGACATGGCAACTGTGCATGTGTGAGTATGTGTGTGTGTGTCTGTCTGTCACTAACTGTGTAGAGAACAATGCTTTTTAGGCTACACACACCCCTTACAAGTTGAATACCATCCATTGACAAGGCTGCTGATGTCACACAACTTGAAATACACCTCTGGGACAATTGCAGCCAAGTAATCTCTCTAGCACGTCCCATAACATCATATGGCCATAGTGTGATTAAAGAGTTAGTTGAGAGTTCTAGCCCCTGACTTGCCAACTGTGTGTGTATGCGTACATGTTTGACTGGGTAGAGAGCAATGCTTTTAGGTCACGCACACCCTGTACATGTCGCATACCCAACTTTGGCAAGGCTGCTGATGTCACCCACCAAGAAATACTCCCCTGGGAAAGCTGTAGCCCAGTAATTTCTGTATTGCATGCTGTAACTGCGTACTGCTGTATTGTGAATTAGATGCGTGGTTGGGTTCCACACATGGCAGCTCTGGATGTATTGTGTGTGTCACTGTGTAGGGAGCAATGCATTTTAGGCTAGTCTTGAGCAGTTATTTCAAAGCCCTACTTTGGCAATCCTGCTGATGTCAGTCAGTGTGAAATACACTTTTGGGCAAACACTACCCCAGTAATATCCATGGTGTGTACTATAACTGCATAGTGCTGTAGTGTCATACACTAGTTAGGTAGGGGTTCTACTCCCAAACATGACAGGTGTGAATGTGTGTTTGTAACCCATATCCTGGGTAGAGCTGGTTGTGACTATGTGACACCTGTGCCCAATGTGGTGTGGGTTTTGCATTTTTCTGATATGGTGGCCATACTATATATCACAATGTCCACTGTACAGGGATAACACATGTGATATGGCTGAGAGGCCGGGGTGCAGAGCCATACCCAGACATGTGACATCAAGGCCAAGCAATCACAGTTAGCAACCCCAGTATTACCCAGAGCACAATCTCACCCCATGTGTCATACACACACACATGCCTAGGTAACAGCCAATATGTGAGTAGTACACTGCACATTGGCCACCAATAGTAACTATGGAGTGACAGCAGTGGGCCACAGAGGGCATGACACCCAGTCTATCTGTCCAATATGCACATACATGCAGATAGTGCACCTCCTCCATGTTTTCCAATGGACAACTGCACCACCTGTGTTGCCATCACATGTGACCCACAATGGATATACCATGCCTGGCTACATGCCCATATGGACAGATGCCACTGACACCAAGGAATGCTGATAGCATGCACACCATGTAGTTGTAGGGTAATGCTGCTGGCCATTACCAGCTCCTGCCACAGGTAGGCAGGACTGGCATATCTGATGATAATCTGTGTTCACAACATGGGCTGAACACCCCAGGTACAGTTCCACATGTCACTGTACATGCATGTGGGAGGTGTGCACATCCCAGGCACAGTCCATGTCATGGACGAAGGAACATAGACATGGCAAGCGATGCACAGCATTGCCCACACACAGTAGTCACCCAGGTGACTGGATGGGGATACAATACCCACCTGTGTGGGAAAATGCAGACACTACATCCCTGAGCCACAATGCGGACCATCGTCATGTGGCCTGATGCCAAGGTACACCCATCACCTAGCCGAAGACAGCCGTATGGCGCAGTCAAACACCACACACCTGTGCAGACATGCACACATACATGTCAGTAGTGGCACCCTGTGTGTTTGTGTGTGTGTTGCATGCTGCAGATGTTCACATCCAGACTCCCTCCCACCCCCATGGGCATAATGCAGCATGCTGTCTGATGTCAGACACCTTCCCATACCCTTCGCCCATATAGCCTCCGTATGACCTGTGTGGTGCATGGGATACCTGCACAGTGATGTGGCACTCTCACAACTGATGGGTTGTACACCTGGCCCTGCCACGTGTGTCAATGTGTGTGTGTCCTTGTAAGAGTGTGGCTGTGTTGATGCTGGCACCTGTTCATGCCAACAGGCACATGTATGCCACCAACCGTACAGCTACTGTATCCCTGTTGCAGATGTCACTCACCATCACATATATGTTCTGAGTGCAATACAACAGGTAACCTATGTGGCGCATCCAATAATTGCAGCAAACTGTGCTAGCACTACATAGTCATCAGGGGTTTGATACCCTGTGCTGCTGGGTGTGTGACACAACCATGCCTCAGTTTTACCCTCCCACGCCTCCCTGACATGTATTAGCCTCTGTATGCATCCCCCATCCCCTCTCAAGGGGGTGGGATTTGACATAATGGTTAATGTGTTTACCTTACAGACACAAGGTGCAGGGTTTGATTCTCACATGGGGTAATTGGCTAGGCTTTAAATGGCCCATAAGGGTAGTTAGCCTAGTAGTAATCTATGAATGAAATCTATGAAGAAAAAAGTGGAAGTGGAGACCTACACCTGCTTTGCCTAGGCAGCAGCATATGTTATGTAAGTAATGTTCATGATCAGCTGATGGCCTCTGCACAAATTGCAGCCCACCCCTAGCCGATTGCATGTGAAACAGCTGTGGTAACATCCCCATTGCCAATTGCATGGAAACACAATCCAATACCCAGGAACATCATGGTAGTGTTTGCCCATGTCACCCACTGTGAGCAGGAACTAGATCTGTTGTGTGCCAAACAGCATCTCAGATGGATTGTGGTGTACCTCTGACAACATACACCATGGAAACAGTGCATCAAATGGGAGGTGGATGTGCCTGACCTGACTATAGCCTGTAAGTGCCACTATACTGCATTTGGAGTAATGTTGCTTTCAGAGTGTTTGTGTGGATATGGCTGATGTACATGTCTCAATACCTGCCATGACAGTGCCATGTTGATGGGGAATCTCCATCTGCAGGGTCATCTGCAGTCTGGGCAGTGTTGTGTCCATGGTTGCATGTGTCACCCATGGAGCCTCTAGCTGTCGACTGCTGAAGGTAGTGGGATGATTGCAGTCAGTAGATGGAGAACGCTGTGGTAGTCACAGATGTCATATCCCTCAAATGACATATGTTGTAACAACCCTGTAACAACAGTTAATGTATATGGTCATCACAGCAACATGTCAATATTGCCCCTGTGTATGTGCTCCCAGCCACACCTCTGTCAACCTTTGTACATTTGTCATGCATGAAGTGATGCATATGTGCTGTACACCATACTGTATGTTATCATATCTGAGAACAAGCCACTGATATATCTGACTGCTACACATGTTATGTACAGTAGGGGTTACATTACATTACATTATCTGCACATTCTGAGGATGTTCGTTCAGTACTGAGGTCTGTGTACCTATGGTGAATGTCGACAGTGTGTGTAGTGTTGATATGTACCTTAGCCTGTGTACAGACTGTGGTAGATGACATTGTTCTAGTTCTCCTACTTTCAGATGTTACACACTGCCCCACTGTATTGTACTGTAGAGGCATGTTTGTAAGGCCATAAACACATGTGTCCCATACCACAGACAGCCACCAGACCAAACTGTGTACCAGGCCAGTATATGTAGGGCAGTCTGTGAGTGGCACATATAAGGATGGTGTCAAACACAGTCCATATACTGTCATACCATGCTAGCTAACCATATGTGGCTGTGGCTGTGTTCACATTGGTTGTGGATATGCACTGTCACACAGGTGTATCCTACCCTGTGCAGTGACATGCCTGTGGAGCCTGCTGTATATGCAGGTGCATGTGCATTCCGCCTTGGGATGTGTAGGCCCATGTTGAGCCAGTCTGCCTGCAGCCTGCACAGTACATTGTGACATGCCTAGCAGCTGAGTGTACCTACCCGGTGGGATGTCATGTGCAGATACTAGCCAGATGTCCTGCTGCCGGACCTCCCCTAACAGTCATGTATGTCAGACAGGGCAGTGGGATGCAGTGCAGATGTATGTCAATACCTATTGTTTAGTATGTGGTCATGGCACCCCTGTACCAGTGGTCATACTGTTACAGGCCAGGCAGGGGTGTGTGAATGCATGACCTATGGTGGACATGATATACTTGTCGTCATGTGTTATACCCATCTACATGGCCATCCACATCCATATTGTCAGGCATGGTGCACATGTGTAGCACTAAGGGCATATGTGTATACCTCTGGAATGTACAGACTGTGTCAGACCCCCATATATAGTAACCAATATCTCTGCTGCAGTCCACAGTGGCATTACATGCTAGTAGCAGTACTGTATACTGATATCCTTTGGATGCAATTCGGTAATCAATGGCACACATGTTATGAGCAGATGTGACCTGCCACTCACACCATGTCTGTGAAGACAGTCCCAAAGACAGTATCAATAGCTTACTAGTATACCTGCTAAAGATACCTGACATCCCCTGCAATTCGGCATTGGGAACATACGGGCTGGGGTTGGCATACACTTCATGTCCAGGAACTATGGTGGGAATATATGTAGATTTACATATCCAGATAGCCAGATATTCAATTACACATGTGTACTACACCCAGTTAACACTGTCATGGCAACCACCCACTATTGATCCCCACATCATGTGTCCATGGTCCCATTACATCTCCTGTGTGATGAGCATCTGTCCTGTGTGTGGGCAGCAGTGCTACCGACAGCATGTAGCAATATCCCATACAGGAGAACCAGCAAGCCAGGGCAGCCACATATTTGTAGGAGGATCAGGAAGTACAGACAGACTGCGAGTGGAGTTGTGTTATGCTTTGTACAGTACTGTTGTTACAGGGTGTGAGTGTACATACTAGTTTGCCATGGAATGCAGTCCATCTGTATAGCAAACAACTGTGGGGCTACCCTCATGCCAGCCAGAGCTGTGCCTATCATGTCTTGTCTGCCCACCAAACAGGTCTTGTGTCAGATAATACACTAGCAGTGTGTGTGTTGCATGTTACCAGTACATGGCTACATCCATGACCGTCCATGCCAGCAATTCCCTGACTAAGGGTATGCTACAGACTATCTTGTAACACCTGCACCTTGAGTAGTGTATGGCAATAGTCCATCACCTACATACCAATCTGTGCACATATGTCATGTTGGTGGTTGAGGGGTTGGGAGGGTGGCCTAATGGTTAAGGTGTTTGCCTTACAAACACAAGGTGCAAGGTTTGAGTCTCACAAGGGATAATTGGCTAGGCTTAAAATGGCTCACAAGGGCAGTTAGCTTAGTACTAATCAATGAACCTATGAGCCATAGTGGGCTGGGAGTATAACACACCACCATGTCTGCCATCAGTCCACTGCCGTTGTAACCCCCACACATATGCTGGGGCTGGGGCCATATATGTGTGGGCACCACCTACACAATACATGTGTGCCCTCATGCCCTGCAAAGCCCAGTGTATGTAACAGTGATATATGACCCTGTATAATTGAGTCTAGGGGGGAGCACCAGAAAATACTTAGGCTGCTACAAAATGTGGGGTTATCAGGGTTGAGCTGCCTTAAGGTATCTGGATGCACAGTACCATATACTTCACCTATATACACATTATTGTCATGGATCTGGGTACTGCAGGACTATGGCCCCCCTGCCATACAAACTGTTCTGTGTGTTGGTGTGCATGTGATGGTGTCAGTTCTGCTAAGTTATGTAGCAGTTACAACCCATGTGGTCATAAGACGTCTATACCACCTACTGTGTTTGTACAGTGTGTAGATAGAGGCTGCTGAGTTACACACCTGGAGGACATACTGTCGATTGTTAGGTATTCTGTGGCCCAGAGTGTCTTTCCTATTGTACAGTGTGAATGGCTTGACCTGGAGAGCAACAGCTGTGAACCTTTCCAGCCTACTGTATGAGTGCAACTGGTTCACTGTAACATCGCTCCATTGATATAATTGTCAGTGTCTGAACAGCTATATGGCATGACATGTAGAACTGTACTAGTACATGATGACAGGTTACCATGTCAGCAAACCTGTGGGTGTTGTTTCGCCTATGACCTCTCTGTGGGTGTATGTTACAGGCAATGATTGTCATTTGTATGGATGGCACATACAGTGTCCAGTCATTCAGGGGTCAACTGTAGACATAGAGGCTGTTCCATATTGTGTGCACCTACCACTTATATTTCATACTGTACATATAACTGAGTGTGTATGTGCAGTCACATGTATATGTACATATATATATATATATATATATATATATATATATATATATATATATATATAGATAATTATGTATCTGTATACCTGTATCTGTATATCTGTGTATGTGTATTTGAAGCCTGGTAATGTTGATGCCATCCACATAATACATTCCCCATGGAAACCAGAATGTACTGCATGATATGTTACCAATAACAGCCTGATATCATACAGGTGGGATGTAGTACAGGTAACATTGTGTGCCCAAGTTGCCACTGGCCCTGGTTATGGGATCACCAACACTTGGTAGTGTATTGCATGGTGGACGTGTTTGGCTGGGGGGATACTTATTCATACGACTCGTATAGTGTGCGGTGCCTCTCAACTCCATTAACGTAACATGTAGCCAGTTACACTCCACTCCGTAACAGCTACATATGCTTTGCAGTACAACAGTGTTGCACCAATGGGTTGGTAGGCATGGGAATCCCATTGAGGTCTGCCACGTGTGTGTATATGTGCATCTGTGCATATCTGTAGGGTACACCGGTCCGAGTCCACATACTCCTATCACATTGCCACACAGTAGTATGGATATTGTTGTTGTCACCCATAGATGTGGCAACATAATGCAACAGCCTACTATGCCTGTGGCATGTGCATCACATGCATATCCCTGTGGTACCACTGTTGTGATATGCAATGGGTTGTTTTTGCTTCGTGGCCACTGTGTAATAGTGGGTATGTGTGAGTATCTAGATGGGTTCTAGTGTGTACAATATCCAGTGGGGGATGTGGGTGCTGTGTACACTGTCTTTACACCATGGTACACCAGATATATGGCCCATGTACCACTCTCAGGTGGTCAATGTCACCATTACCCATACAGGTAAAAGATAGCAGGATACAGCCCAGTTACACATGTGCTGTGTGCAGCCTACCTGTAACACATTGGACACATGGACTAGTTAGTTAGCAACTATACAACCAGGTTTCTAAGATGTGTTTCTACCCGTTATGTGTCGGTCAATGTGTATATGATCGTATGACACACTATGTATTCACCATATACAAACATTACATCCCCCATTGCCATATTGTACACATCTGTGGATGGTCTGCATGTAGCATGTGACCTGGTACACACCTCACCCTACAGATAGTGTCGTGTGTGCAATGACAGCCACACAGTTCAGTAGCACTACATACCCGGGTTGGGGTTTAGACACAGTGTCGCCAAGTCAGGATGTGTGTGTATGTAAATGGGTTGACATAAGCATGCAGATTATATCTGTACCAGCAGACCACCAGTCACATTTGCACTGCCAATAATTGTTATACATACCTGTGACATGTGTGCAACTGTACACCACATATGTCACGGCCATGGTGTCACCACACTGACATACCCCTTTGGAATATGACTACATACCATCCTCCTGCTGATACATGTATGCCTACAGCACAAATGGATGACAGTATGGGGATAGCAATTGGTGTTACCAACAGCTGAGATGCATCCTAGCTGCATGGCTACACTACCTGACATATATGCATTACACATTACCCCTGACTACATTCTAAGCTGCAGTACATTGCAGCACTCTATCACAGTCACCGTGTACATCAGAACCATGTTAGCCTGTCCCTGCATCAATGTTATGGATGGCAGGGATGTGGCACAGGTATCATCATATGCACAGGGTGTGTGAATGTCATCCTAGCTGCATGGCTACACTACATGACATGTATGCAGTGCACATTACCCCTGACTACATTCTACACTGCAGTACATTGCTGCACTCTATCAAAGTCACCATGTGCACAGGGTGTGTGAATGTCATCCTAGCTGCATGGCTACACTACCTGACATGTATGCAGTACACATTACCTTTGACTACATTCTACATTGCGGTACATTGTGGCATCTCATTACAGTCACCGTGTGCATCAGAACCATGTTAACCTTCCCCTGCATCGATGTTATGGATGACAGGGATGTGGCACAGGTATCATCATATGCACAGGGTGTGTGCCAGGTGTGCCAGAGGATGAGGGTGGTCCAAACATGTGTCACCATGTGTATGGGTGAGGGTGTGGTTCCTTTATTGAGGCATGGTGATGTGGTGTGTGCCAGTATGGGGTCACCCTAGGTGTGGTTACATAGTGTGTGGGTATGCATGCACACAGTTCCACCATGTGGCTGCCCCACACAGGTAATGTTGGACAATTGCAGACCATACCTGGCAGGGTGTGTAGTTCAGTGCCTCTGGCCACCGACACACTGACATGCCTGACAGGGGTTCCATGGGCACATGCAGGTACAGACCTTGAGGTGCTACTCTCCCCGGAGGATGACATATGTCCGCTGGAACCATGTCCCACCTGGGCCTGGCCAAGGCCACGTGTATGTGGCCTGCTGTGGTGTGGTGTGGACAGCAGCCCCTGTGGTGTGCTGGGGCTGGTACTGCCACTACAGGACCGGATGTGCATCCTGGCATGTCGATGTTGACTGCCAGCTACTGGTATCCCTGGCCTACACCCACGCGGACATCACATCACTCCCACCACATGTTCTAGCACAGACATACCACGGTCGAGGAGGCCAACCATCTCACCCCACTGTATATCCATGACTTTAGTATATTCATGGAAGGCAACAGTGAGTTCATGGAGGTTGCCATTTACAGATGTGAAAGCAGACCTCTGCAGTCTCAGGACCTGTCTGGAGTGCATTTGCATACATGCCTGTGCCTCCATTATGACTGAAACATGCTCCTGGTGGTATCAGTTGTGGTACCTTTGCCAGGGGCAGGATGACCTGCGGTCCTCCTACGAGCACCATGGTACATCTGCCAATGTGGTGGCCTTCCGGACATCCGGCTATACCGACTGTGACCCGACACACTTGGCATGGACACCACACTTTCCTGGCCATTGCCATCAAGTAACTTTCCCTCTGATATGGACGCATGTAATGGGGTTTGTAGGGGCACTGTAACTGTGTGCAGGCTTAGGGTGGCTAGGAGGGTGATGAAACATGGTGCAGTGTTGGCCTCTGACAAACCCCACCTATGCCTCACCTGTACCTTCATCATCATTGGTGTCTATAGGACACCTACCTCAGTATGCATGCAGGAGGGACCCTGACCCACCTCGCCACCTGTGGGGGAAACAAATACACATGTTAAGACCTGTACAGCAGTGCATAACAGTAGATACACTCACACACACTCACACTGACAGCCACCTTACTTCCTCACCTTCCCTGAGTTTGCAGACAGTCCCACAATCAGTTACATATGTTCCCCTTCCTGCATGGCACTTGTTAATATACACGCATCACTACAGCCCATTAACATATCATACCTCTCCATGCCTACACGTGTGGTACCACACCTGACCTGTTACTCCATCTCCTCCCTGACTTGGGTGGAGTAGGTTGTACATCACCTCACTGCTGTCACCCTATATTACCCTGTGTATGGGCAGTAATGGTGTATGAGGCACCTATATGGTTGGGGCTGCTACATTCACTTCATATGTCACACACCAGAGCCTCACACTACAGTCTTGCTCAGTCCATGCCACATCTGCTGCAGAAGCGACCCATCATCCAGATGACAGTACTACCTGGATACACTCACTGATGTGCTGTGGTAATTTCCCATTGCATTTGTAGTGCTGCATATGTGGGCAGCCGGTTACCTATCTGCTGCTGGCAATATGATGTGTATACCTGGTATGTACTGCACCTCCCAGTGCATGCTCCATGCTACAGACCTTGTTATGCTATCAGCTGTACTGTGTTCACATACCTGACAGGTTGTCCTGGTGTCCCATGTCTCACTCCATGTACAGCACAATCCCAAGGGGAAGTACCACCATGTGGTCAATCCCACTATCGGCTGTGCAAACATGGACACACACACACACACACACACACACACACACACACACACACACACACACACACACAGGGTCTATATTAGAACACTGAACTTTCAAAATTTCGAGTGTTTTAATATCGAACCCTATTAATCAAAAATTTAAAACATCGAACATACAGAACAGCAAATTTTTCCCTAACACATACACACAACACAAGCACACCAAACAAACAGCAATCCACACACATACACCTAAACTTTTATACCTAACCCTACACTAAACTATACATACACCACTAGCTATCCACTTACCTTAACCCAAACCCTAACCCTAAGGTCCGTAACTATCGCACAGTCATCTCACCTGTGCCCTAACTCTAACACACCCACCCCACCGTAACCCTCAAGTCCACACAATTGCACACTTACCTGACCTGCGCCCTAACCCTAACTGACCTAACTCGCCCTAACCTCTCGTCCACACAATCGTACACTTACCTGAACCCGACTCGTAACTTTCCACCACAGCACTGAAAATACCAAAGCAACAGAAATGGACAACCAAAATCTTTCCCTAGGAAAAAAATTCGGTTTTCTGTTTCTTCGATATTTTCAGCATTCGCTGAAAATGGGTCGATATTAAAACACTCGAAATTTTGAAAGTCCAGAGTTCTAATATAGACCACACACACACATACACACACACACACACATACACACACACACACACACACACACACACACACACACACACACACACACACACACACACACACACACACACACACATCTGACATGGGTCATCCACATTCCACTATATTGCACTTATGAACACAACTGAGTCACACAAACACACACCCCACACTCTTACATGTGGAGTTGCACAACATTTGTACACACAGTCCTCCCATTAGCCTTCTGTCAACATGCATTACACATGGAGCTCAACAGCATGCAGTGCAACTATAGTGACATCATGCTAGTGGCAGTATACATGTGTGTGAGACATGGGCTTTGTTGGTAGGTGACGGCCCCTCCCCGTGTTAACACTGCACCCATGTACAAAGTGTTACTGTGGCCTGTTCCACACCCTGCCTTGTACTGTGCACCATACCTTGCAGGTGTAGAAACCATTGATGCATCTGTAGTACTGTGTCGATTATGTCAGCTCCAACTCTCACAGCCCCTGTGTGTTGTAGCAACACATACCTGGGATGATATGTGAACAACTATTAGATGTGGATGCCTGATGTCTGTGTTACAGATCACAACATCAGCAGTGCATGTATGACCAGTACATGACTATTACACTGACAACCAGCAGACCTTATCATGGCTGTGAGGGGTGCCCTACACATGTCCCAGACCTCTGCATGGTTGCAATGTCTACTCATGTGCACATCCCTTGGAGTGCACACACTGCTGTCACAAGTGCTGTGAGGTCAGAGTTATGTCTGCAATGTTTACTTAACCTACTTGTGTGCAGCTACAGCCACGATGGTGTTGAGTCACACATGTCCCTACTATAGGCCGTGTGTCCTGCCATATGTCACATCCCTGTGGACACACTGCACATTGACAGGCTGTTAGCTATCTTGCATGTGTCTGTTGTACCCTACCGATACCCCAGCATGGTCTCTCCTGTGATGCAGTCCATTTCGCAGCAACAAAGCATGAATGTGTACAGCATGCAGTATGGGAAGGTGTGTTAGACGTGTGCATGGAGTATAGCCCATAGCTATTATATGCCCAGTTTATTATCATGCATGAACATAAACCATACTCACCGGCTATGGGCTGCTGCAATGGTTGTATCCTGGAGGGATCTACATAGGAGTGCAAGAAAGCTGATGTCAGTGGCCACAGCTTTGGCATTCATAACAGGTGAGTGCAGCATTACATTACATCAACAGTATAATTACACAATTTTACAGCTTATGCACAACAGTTTATTTCTACTACACAGCAGCAAAGTATATGACATCTCAGTTTTGCATGATGTACCTGTACAGATGCAGATGCATACACATGAGTGGTGTACCGATGTGCCCTGGGGCTTTACCTGCGCACTTCTCAGCTGGTGTGTCATTGGCACCCACCTCCAAGATGTGCCCTGCCAGGTGTTGATGTGTCGGGCAGACAGGTGCCACTAGGCTGCTGAGAAGCTCCTCCACATGGGTGATGGGTAGATGGGCAGGTTGCCCCCCCCTTGTTGTGAGGCGGTCCTGTTCATAGCTGCAGTTATGGAGTCCAACATCATTGACCCTGTGGACTAGCTTGTTCCACAGAGCGGTCCTCTCCTGCTGGTCATGGGCTGTCCAGCTGAAAAGAAGTACATAGTGCTGTACCAGGTGGTCGATGATAATAGCCATTTCAGTGGCACTGTAAGCAGGAAGGCAACTATGTAGCATGATTCCTGGAAGACATAAGGATGGAAACAGGTCTGAGACACCCATACAGCAGGGTTACCATAGTTCTTAATGCACATATATGTCTCCCCCCACCATACCAGCTACAACAACATGTTTACAGACTGCAGTTGGCATGTCATCTGCTTACCTACCATGGGACATATGTTGTATTGTACCAAGCTTTGTGCTATCTGTATGTACCACACTTTGTGCTAAGTTTTGCAGCCATGCTCCCTGTGGGGACACTTATTTTCGCTGGCCTGTTTATTTCACCTGCATGCCATTGTCAGTGCCACTATATATATGTATATAAATATACATCTATGTACATATATTTGTAGATATATGTTGTACGTTGTGGATATACCTATATCTATATGAGTGTCTGTATCTTTACATATACACGTCACATTCTGAATCACACAGATATGTGGAGTGCATACAGACATCCGGTTCACATTCTATCACCGTCTTTCATTTACAGCTGCACTGTCCTGCCTTGCTACAACACAGACAGGTGCCACATGTGAACACAGCCTGTCATTAGCTTGGTAACTATGGTGTGAGAGTGCTGGCATACCTATTACACAACTATGGCATTTGTGCATGCTACATTACACATTCACATGACTGTCCTGCAAGTGGTGTGTTCTGACACCCATGTGTCTATCATGACGGCAGTGCATCCACCAACAGCTATTGCCCACACTAACATAACATACACATATATTATGGTTGCCATCTTTGTCATTCATTGCTGATCTGCACAGTTGGTGGGTATGTCCCACTGCTTATGGGGACAGACAGTATTGTCCAGAGCAGTTGTTCAGCGGGACATCATTACAGGGACAACTACAGATGGCACATATCAAACATTCTACATCATAAATCCTAATAATCTATACCTCATACTACAATAAATTACATACAGTTATATTTTATATACCTTTTAGTGTTTGGATGGGTGTGACGCCTTCCTGGTTGTGGCCTGTTGTAATTTGTTCCCCACTCCATTTTATAAGTATGTCTTAGTTTTCCTTTTCTGTTTCTCTCTCTCTCTCTCTCTCTCTCCCTCTCCAATAGAGTGAATGAGTTCATTTGAATGGATTTCAGCATGGCTTTTGTAGGTGATTCACATGATCAGGTGATGGGCTCTGCACTAATCATTGTGCAACAGTTGCTGACTGTGTGCAGCCTGCTGTGTAGTGATTCTGTTAACTATCATCATGGCAACCCAGTACTATAAATTGCTTACTCATGTGGGCACTGCCCCTTCATCTTCCCAGTATGGAGGACATCCTTTCTGTATGTGGGCAGCAGTGTTACAGACAGCAGGTTGCAGTACCTATTACAGCAGGGCTTGCAGACACAGGACAACTACACAATCTTAAGAAGTTCCAGACCTACAGACAGAATGAATAGTGTTGTTATGTGCATTGTATATTGCTGGTCTTGCAGTGTTTGTGTGTACATAGTAGTTTAGGATGGAATGCAGTCTGTCTGCATAGCTCTCAACAGTGGGCCTATCCACGTGATGGCCAGGGGATTGTCTGTTTGCTTTTGCCTGTGCACCACACAGGGCTTGTCTTAGAAATAACCCCGGCAATCTGTCTGTTGCATGCTATCAGTACATGACTACTTCCAGTTGTGTTCCTGATGTGTTATTCCTGCATAAGGGTATGTTGCAATGAATCCTGTAACACCAGCAATGTGCAGGGTATGTAACAGCTATATTATGAGTATGGCCTGTGTTCCCACCTCTGTCCTCCACATATTTGGCTGGCTTTGTCCTGCTGTGATAGAGTTAAGGGTTGTTCGGTATTGGCCTATCATAATATACTGCTAGCATTCCTGCTATCATCCCAGTCATATTGTGGACTCCCACGGCATTTGTTGGTCAGGGTCCATACATGTGACAGATGCATAGACATTATCACAGGTAAGAAATGTCCCCCTAGGCCTTGACTACGGGGTGTGACTGGCGTTTGCTGAACTACATCTGTTATTGTTTATTGTTACCTAGCTTGATGGCAAATCCTTTGTCCACAGTTGTACGAATTGATGGGCCTGGTCTGGATAGCATTGCATGTTGTAAATCCACACTGTCTGCATCTACTTTTCTGTGTGGGCCTTGCATTCCTCATTGATTAAATAAGTGCAGATCTATGTGTTGTTGGTAATGGCATACATTACTGTAAAATACACCATTAAAGGTTGCCTGGGTATACATATCTGTGTGTCGTCTCATGCCCTTTTAATACTAAGTGGGCTATGTGAAATTCAGCACCCCTGTGAAAGTGTAAATGTAATTTAGCAGGTTATACAGCAAAACGATGTTGTTATACCGATTTAACATGGAAAATAGAATGTGCTATAGTGGAACTCAAACCATTAATGCATGCGCGGTAAGTAGATGCTTTGACCACTACACTATTGCAGTGCTGCATAATTTGCAGTGCTGCATAATTAGCATATTTCTACCTTAATGTTATACCTATGCTCCCTTTCGCAGGCCGCCGAGCTCCACGTACACAGTATCCATCCATTCTGCAGTTGCTAGCCCTGCCAAACCACACCTACACACATTTCCCTCTCTGCACGTCTTGATAGTCCTCCATATTACTGTCTCAATGCAACCTTCTGAAGGCTCTTCATCCATTTAGTCCACGTACATTTGAGTCTTCTCTTCATCCACTTCCGATACTGGTGAGAACATAATTGTGACCCATAAAGTCTGGTGCGTTCCGGCAGGGACGGACCTGTTGTTGTGTCATGAGTACACTTCACTGGTCTACACTGTTTCTCCCACTGGTAGCAACCTGCCAGGGTTTTGAGAAGCAGCAGTTTGCACACACACCAGAGCAGCCTCATTTCCCGCTTCCGCAAATGAAACACGCCCCCACGCCGTGCCCCGTTTTCCATTCCTCTCTTCAGTATTATACAAGACTACTGTTCTCACAGTATGCGTGGACAGGCACTGTTCATTGATACTCATAGACTGCTTGCAATACTGTGACTGAGCACTGTGTACATGTTTGCTGGTATTAATGTACATACTTACATACATTTCCTATACTGTTGACTGACTGTGCTGGATGATATGTTTGTGATAACAATAGCTGATTGTATATCTGCCATGCCTTCATGGTAACTCACTTGGACTATAATGTGCAGGGGGGGGGACCTGAGAGTGCTTATTACGTTGTTACTGGCCACGATGAGGGCTGTGGGCTGCGGCGTGCCTAAGGCACTGTGGGGGAAGTGTGGGCGAGTATGCGCTGGTGTTCACTAGGATCAGACTTGCTGCCCTCCGGTTACGATGTCTTACACTGGGTTGGCCTCCACATTGCTTAACCAGTGTGGCCATTGCTTACCGCCCAACTAGGTGTACTCTCACTTGCTGCCGCATACCCCCACACTACTTCATGTACATGTCGCTATTATACATGCTTAAGTCAGGTGTACATGTCAGGTATGACTGTTCATGAAGGTCAGTGTAAGGTCACATGGGATTCCAGTTTAGCATTTCTGGATAGGTTACACTCAGTTAATCGGGTTAGGATTAGTTATGCCATACCTGTATTGTAGACTAGTTGTGAATAGTGGAGGTGTAGGTTGGTAGGTGGAGGGAGGGACATCTTAACTGTATAGTAGGCCATTCGACTGATTGGTGGGGGAGCAGTAGTGCAGGTTTGCAGGGTGTTGGTATATGTATGCAAGGCAGGATAGGAGGTGTCAGTGTCAGTAGTTGGTGTAGGGGTATGGAGTGTTGGGGGTGGTGGACTTCGCCAGGTGGTGAGCAAGTGGTGATCCACGGATCCACGTGTGCTTAGGTTTTCCCCTTCATGTGTTATTTACATGTGTAGTCTGGGACAGCTGCAGTAATGCACCTGGGTTGGGGGTTGCAGATTCTGCCAATATAGTTGTGTGGAGGGTGTCACCTACTTGTGACTGTGAACATTACTATGAATGCAACAGGGATTGATAGATAAGTGGTGTTATTGGGCCACACATAGGGGCTGATTGTAGGGGACATGTCCAGGGATGTGCAGGACGGCTGACGGGAAGGTCCACAGCTGGCCATTTCTTCTACAGCAACAGCTGTGTATATACCCTGCATTACTCTGGGTGCAGGTCGGGTCTGGCCACTCCAGTGAATACTACCTACTCCCCACTTCTCAGGACCCATCACGTATGTTGTCTCACCCCATGGATCATCAGGCTTCCCCAACCTTGTAGTCTGGGAACATGCGTGCCCTGCCATTAGACATCTGTGTAATGGCAGGAAACCCGAATATGCATAGAATTTTTGGGTTGTCCCTCAAGGGACATTCTTGTCTTTGTTTTAAGATTAGACATGGCTGGTCTCTCCCACTGGTTGCATCCTGCCTGTAGTCTGGGTACCAGTGATTTGTATACTTTTATTGTGTGTTTGTATGTTTTACCTGTCTAGCTGGGGGAGGGGGGGTTGATGCTACATGTTACACATTTGTTGATTGGACCCTCACCCCCATTGGCACGGCCTGTGTACATATGTAATTCTTAACTGCTGTATCATATCCTAGCTATATCTATGTGTATATTTAAACACACACACACACACACACACACACACACACACACACACACACACACACACACACACACACACATATATATATATATATGCATATATATATATATATATATATATATCTACATATATATATATCTATATATATATATATATATATATATATATATATATATATATATATATATATATATATATATATATATATATATATATATATATATATATATATATATATATATATATATATATATATATATATATATATATATATATATATATATATATATAATGACATATAGATGTATGAATGTCTGAAAATGTATATATCTATATGTGGGCATTTATATATATGTCTGTCTATGCATGTATACATTTGTACTACAGAGAGGGAGAGGTATATCTGCATGTAGTTATGGGTATATATACAAACACATACCTCTACCTATTTACATCTACATCTGGGTATACCATTCTTTGACATGTAAAATAGACTGTGATGCAGTGGGACTCATAGCGAGAGTGGCTGCTCATTGGGTGGTGGCTCTGCCCAATGAACACTTTTGCTTACATCCCTCGGGCAGTCCGAATAGACCCACTCCAGCAAACTCCTGCACTCCTAGACCCATAATTACATACCCATGGTTCCCCCACCCGTGCCTCCTCTACAGCACTCATCCTTACTCTGGGTGCAGGTCGGGTCTAAACACACCACTACACACTGTCCACTCTCCACTTCACGGGACCGATCTCATATGTTGTCTTGACCCATGGCTCATCAGGCTTTTCCACCCTTGTAGTCCGAGTATGTACATGGCCTGCCTTGATAGGTCATTGCATGGGCTTCCTCCTATCACAAGACAATTTTGGGGTGTCCTGCAAGGGACACTCCTGTCTCTGTTCCAAGATTAGACTTCTAGGGTCGACTGTGTTCCCCCCTGGTTATATCCTGCCTGCGGTCTGGGGAGCAGTGGATTGTTTACATTGTTTGTGGGTTTATTTGTATGTTTCCCCTGTCTGGCTGGGGGGGGTCATGCTACGTGTTACATGTTTGTTGCTTGGGCCCCTCACCTCCATCGGCATGTGACCCATAAAGTCTGGTGCGTCCCGGCAGGGACGGACCTGTTGTTGTGTCATGAATACACTTTGCTGGTCTACACTGTTTCTCCCACTGGTAGCATCCTGCCAGGGTTTGAGAAGCAGCAGTTGGTACACACACCAGACCAGCCTCATCTCCCGCTTCCGCAGATGAAATACACCCCCACGCCATTCCCCATTTTCCATTCCTCTCTTCAGTATTATACAAGACTACTGTTCTCACAGTATGCGTGGACAGGCACTGTTCACTGATACTCATAGACTGCTCGCAATACTGTGACTGAGAACTGTGTACATGTTTGCTGACATTAATGTACATACTTACATACATTTCCTATACTGTTGACTGACTGTGCCAGATGATATGTTTGTGATAACAGCAGCTGATTGTATATCTGCCATGCCTTCATGGTAACTCACTTGAACTATAATGTGGAGGGGGGGTGGGGACCTGGGAGTGCTGATTATGTTGTTACTAGCCATGATGAGGGCTGTGGGCTGCAGCATGCCTAAGGCACTGTGGGGGAAGTGTGGGCGAGTATGCGCTGGTGTGCACTAGGTTCAGACTTGCTGCCCTCTGGTTACAACGTCTTACACTGGGTTGGCCTCCACATTGCTTAACCAGTGTGGGCATTGCTTACCACCACCCAAACAGGTGTACTCCCGCTTGCTGATGCATACCCCAATGCTACTTCATGTACATGTTGGTATTATACATGCTTAAGTCAGGTGTACATGTAAGGTATGACTGTTCATGAAGGTCAGTGTAAGGTTACATGGTATTCCAGTTTAGCATTTCTGGACAGGTTACACTCAGTTATTCGGGTTAGGATTAGTTATGCCATACCTGTATTGTGGAGTAGTTTTGAATAGTGGAGGTGTAGGTGGGTAGGTGGAGGGAGGGACATCTTAACTGTATAGTAGGCCGTTCAACTGATTGGTGGGGGAGCAGTAGTGCAGGTTTGCAGGGTGTTGGGATACATATGCGAGGCAGGATAGGAGGTGTCAGTGTCAGTAGTTGGTGTAGGGGTATGGAATGTTGGGGGAGGTGGACGTCACCAGGTGGTGGGCAGGTGGTGAGCCATGGATCCACGTGTGCTTAGGTTTTCCCTTCATGTGTTATTTACATGTGTAGTCTGGGACAGCTGCAGTAATGCACCTGGGTTGGGGGTTCCAGATTCTGCCAATATAGTTGTGTGGAGGGTGTCTGGCCATATATACCTCTGTGGGTATATATATTTACTTACATATTTCTAACTATGTTGGAATATACCTACGGAGACATATATCTGCGTACATATGTCACTTGATGTGTATATGTGGACATATAGATGACATATATATGTTTAGTTGTCAGCATTTGCATGTATATCTGTTCATATATTTGTATAGATATATATATATATATATATATATATATATATATATATATATATATATATCTGTGGATATTTATATATGTATATATATATATGTGACTACATCTATAGATATGTTGTATCTGTTTAGATAGTGATATATTTGCACACACACGCCCATCTAGCTCTTGGTATACATTCTCTGTACTGTTGTATGACTGGGCTGGGGTTATGTTTCTGACAACATACAATTTATGTATATCTGCCATGGCTTAGTGGTAAATCATTTTGTGTATGGTGTGCATGGTCCTGGGTTCTGACCTTGCAGAAGCTGTTTGTTTTGTTGCTGGGCAGAATACCAGCCATTGGATATGGTGTGCTTAAGGCACTTTCAAGCGGTTGTAAGTGGGTTTGTGCAGAGGTGAGCAGTGCTGGCTTCTGGTCACAGTGTCTTACACCCAGTTAGCTTCTCCTTTGCTTAATCTGTGTCGGCGGTGCTTCACCCCACGCAAACGCACTTGCACATGCTTACTGGTGCTTACTTATGCTTACTACTGCTCATCTGTGCTTAAGCCTGCCTACTGCTGACTTATTCATTATGGTATTGACTCTTCACATGTGCATTTAATGCAGTACTCCATTTCACATTTAAATGATATTTAGTAGGTTGTACAGCAATAAAATGTAAAGAAATGTTCGTATACAGGTTTCACATGGAAAATGTAAATGCTGCAGGGGGACTCAAACCAGGAATGCCTGCTTGTTAGGCAGATGATCTGACCACTACATTATTGCTGTGCTGCTTTAGTTGCATATATCTTCCTTTTTATCCTCTTCAGCCTTTTAAGCTGCTTTAACTGTAGCTAAGTGATGGGCACACCCACACCCATACGGTTAGCTGTACTCGGAGTTTTAAAAATGAATAAGGGGGTTACTTCTTTTTATTTTTATGTCCTGTTGCTGTTGTACACATGGGGGACTGTTGGTGGGGATATGCAAACACCTATGAGTGGTCTTGCTAATTTATGTACACTTTATGCTGTTCTACTTTGCAGGGGCGTGTTTATTCTGAGAGCTCTACTCTCAGACAAGCCACCTGTACTCGTACACACTCCATGTAGGATTAGGAGTTCAGGCAGTGCGCCTTCATTAATATGCCTGGTGTGCTGCCATCCTCCTCCTAAATGGCCTCTTCCGTGCAGCACTAGACTAGTCATGCATGGAAGATTAGTAAATCCCGGGGACTGTCTCACACAGAGAGACACACGTACAGTGTAATCAACTCAGTTAAGTGCTTTCATCTTACACAAATGGACATCATCAGGACAACTTTAATTTTAATTTTAATTTTAATTTTAATTGAATTTAAATTCAATGTATTAAAAATGAAACTATTTTATAGGCCTATTGCAAGTTACCCTGGACCTGCATTTACTGCAGGATCGAGATACACCAAATGACATGAGCCATTTGTTTAATCATTTGTCTGTATTTGCACTGCATTCTGGCATGCTCTCATCATGGTGACAATACTTTTTAATCAGAAGATAACTTCTGTATATTGATTTCATATAATCATTACTTTTGAAAGCAATATGATTATTTCATCCTGTGTGTTGCCTTTCCATAACCCTTATTCATAACATTCTTAACCAGTAATGCTCCAGTACAGCTGTAGAACAAACTAATAGCTTGCATTTATAAATGCTTAGTCTTACTTGCTTTTGAATTAGTTGACTAAAATCTGTTTCTTGTTATTAATTAACACTTGTCTTAAATGTTCAGAAAAGTTCTTAATAGTACAACATTCATTCTCCACAGCCTATCTGATTTAAATCCTTTCTTACATTTTCTTTGATAACTTCAAATTCAGTATGGCTTTTTATATTATGGAGGTTGCAGAAATTAGCATTTAATTAACAATCATGAAGAAATTAGAAAATACATTATGGCGTTAATCAAAGTTAATTTATGTTGCTTAATTTTCTCTAATATACCATTTAGACACGTGGTCTGCTGTCCCTTTTGATTATCTTTCAAATTTAGTTTCCAACCTTTTTACTAACGTTTAAAATAAAGCTGAAGTTTGACAAACATTTCTAAACACTAATTACTTCATTATGATTAATGTAATGTAATAGTAAACATTTGTTTTTTTTTTTTAAGTGAAAAGCATTGGTTTGCTTTTGAGTACTGGATGCTATCATACTCAGGGTAACCACTAAATAGTATTAGAAGTCAACCTGCACTATAGTCCATCTCTGGCATGAAAATATGAAGCTTTGTCAGTTCACACAAAGACTTATAACCTGAGGGTGAACAAACCTGCAAAATGCAAAAACCCTCCAAGTGTCCAAATAAATCCCAAAATGTGAAAATAACTAAATCCACAAAAACACAAGCAGGGACTCAAACGTCTGAATGATTTAATAAAAAATAACAAATAAAACAGAAGTAAAAAGTAAACAAAGCTTTCAAGTTAAGGACGACTCTTTCTCAATGCTAAATAAAAAATAGTACTTCTGGCCAAAGCTATTTTATATTAGAAGCCAGCATATCAGAAGTGTTACACAAATCACATGGCGATTAAACATTTAAAAAACAATGAAGAAACAATTAAAATGCAACTAAAAAGTATCAGCAGCCCAGTGGAGAATAAATGTATAAAAACATGAAAACATAAATAACATTAATTCATAAATATTTCCTTTTAAGTTTTAAAATGGGCTTAATACTGTTCTTAACGTTAAATCCTGGTGGCAAATCAGTCCTATATTCGGCTGTTTCCTTTTTTGTGGTCAGATTGCCCCCTCTTATGTTGGTATATACCCTCTAAATGACTCTAAAGTTTAATTTGTGGTCTTTACCCATAGAAGCAATGTGTCTCCTTATGACATTACTATTGATCCATTTCTGTATTTCAGATAAATAGTACCCTATTCTTTCTTTTAGTTTTTGGTTTGTCTTACCAATATACAAATGACCACATTTAACCCAGCAAGATAAATTATATTATCTGTAGAACATGTAGCAAAAACATTAAAAATAAATGTTTGTTTGGTAATAGGATGTATAAAGATAGTGTCTACATTAATTTCATTACAGAAGGTACAACTGTAACAAGGAGTAGTACCTTTTTTTATTTATCTTAGAAATACATGGTCTATCAAAAGCTTTGTCTTTGCAGCACAATTGCTGGTTCAGATTTCTCTCTCTCTCTTAAAAGATAGACCACATATTACAAAATATACTAAATATGGCTCTAGGTGATTCGGTCATGTTGACTAATGTTGCCAAAATGGGCATGGGGTAGTTACCGGTGATAAGTGAGTTTGGAACCTGGCCTACTCTGACCTATGCCAGGGACCCATGTTAATGGTGGGAGGGGTGGATGTGCCCCTATTGGCCAATGTGTATCTGCCATAAAGCCCAGGAGCCCTGGGTCAGTAACCTACTGGCTGGTCAGTGTCTAGTTGCCCAGCCTGGGTTACCTGGGATTGCTCTATTGAGCAAATGCTGGACATAAAACCAATCAACCTGCCAAACATGAACTGATAATTGCTACACTTAATGTAGGTTCACTGACGGAATGCAGCTTGGAAGTGAGTCACATAATTTTATGGAGGAGGAGGCTGGACATTCTACGTATCCAAGAGACAAGATGGAAGGGCAGTGCAGTAGAGCCACTTGGCTTGGAATCCAGCGTCTACTACTCAGAAGGGGGACAGGCTAGAAATGGTGGTGGAATTCTGGTGAGAGAGAGGCTTCAGAAGCCAGTGAGGGATATGATCAGAATTAATGACAGACTCATGGCATTCAGACTCCACTGTAATGATAGAGAAAGATTCATAATCTCAGCCCATGCCCCACAGCAGGGTTGTGATAGTGAGGAAAATAGTGCATTCATACTACTAGGGAAAGCAGGACAAAATGAATTGGTGTTGATAATGGGTGACATGAATGCACAAATTGGGACAAACAGAACAGGATATGAGGACTGCCTGGGTCCACATGGGTGGGGCAATAGGAGTAAAGAAGGAAAAGTCATTTTAAACTTTTATCTGGCAAATGGCTTGATAGTAGCAACACATGGTTCAGAAAGAGAGAAAGTCACAAGATCGCATACAAAAGTTGCCAACGTACAACTTAGGTAGACTTCCTCCTAGTAAGGAAAAAGCACTGGGTTAGAATCCATGATTGCAAAGTCATCCCCAGTGAAACAGTCAGTCCACAGCATAAAACACTGGTTGTCACAATCAGCTGCAAGAAGTGGTCAGAGAAGGCTCTAAGGACAACAGAGACCAGGCTGAAGACCTGAAAATTGACTAGAGAGAAAGTACAACAGTTCAATGAATTCTCAGGGCTGTAGCACCCCAAGAAGAGTTGAAGAAGAATGGCAGTGCCTCAAAATAGTATGTGTGAGGACTCCAGAACAGATATGAGGCCGAGCCAGGTGTGGAAATAAGGTACATATGGAAAGTTGATGGTAGAATGTAGAAGTCCAGAAAGTAACCAAAAGAAAGAAGGTGTGCAGGAAAAATTGGAAGATAGAAAAGATCGACCAAGCTAGGAAGGAATACTGGTTGGCTAACAAAGAAGCTAAGGAAGGAGTTGCAATAGCAAAGAATAGGGCATCGGAGGCACTCTACCAGCTTCTGGAAAGTGAGTTAGTAGTTGGTACAAAGAAACTATATCAGGTTGCAAGGCAAATACAGAAATATAAAGAAGGTAATCAAGAAACCCTTTATAAGAGATGCCAGCAACAACATTCTCACCACTCCACAGGACATCAAAGGCAGATGGGAAGGAATATTTTCAGCAACTTCTGAATGAAAAACACCCACAGAAACTGTACTGCACCAGTAACAGCCTGCAATGAGAGAAGAAGAAGAGCCCACCCTTGAAGGAGTAAGAATAGCACTAAGGAAAATGAAACCAGGGAAAGCAGCAGGCTCAGATGAGGTCACAGCAGATATGATAAAGATGCTCAGTGAGATAGGCGAGAAATGGTTCCTGAGGGTACTCATAGCAGTGTGGAGAGAAAGGCATATCCCAAATGACTGGTGAATAAGCATACTCATGCCAGTGTACAAGAACAAAGGGGGCATCCACAACTGTGGGCAGTACATCAAACTCCTATCACATTGCATGAAAGTTCTAGAGAGGGTGATTGATAAATTGATACTTAGAGTAGTAGAATGTAAGATGGGAGATGAGCAGTTTAGATTCAGATCAGGATGCAGCACAATTGACATGATGTTTGCAGTGTGACAGATAGTTGAGAAGAAGCTAAAGATGAGGAAAGTATCCAAATGGGCATTGCTAGACTTGAAGAAAGCATATGACAAGGTCCAAAGAAAGCTGATCTGGACAGTACTGCAGTGGTTTGAAGTCCCAGAAACATTGGTAGAATTAGTACAGACTATGTACAAGGACCCAATGACTTAAGTACGAACAGTGTTTGGCCTCACAGAGGGGTTCCCAGTGGGAGTGGGTGTACACCATGGTTCAGCTCTGAGTCCACTGCTGTTCATACTGGTGATGGACTACATTAGCAAATAGGTTGAAAGGGACAGATCAACAAAATTACTTTATGCAGATGTTGTGGCACTACAGGCAGGCTCTGAGCAAGAACTTCAGGAAAGGATAGGGGAACGGAATGCAAAACTGAAGGCACATGGGATGAAACTAAGCACATGTAAGACAGTGGTAATGGCAGCAATCTGGGGAAATCAGAAGTTGAGAATTGAGGTAGAAGGGTAGATAGTGAAACAGGTAAATAGTTTCAAGTATCTGGCAGGGGTGGTTGAGGAGAAGGGAAGTCTGAATTAAGAGGTCAAAGCTAGAACCAGAGGGGCTGCAGCAAACTGGCATAGAGTCTCGGGTCTAGTCTGTGACAGAAGAATGCCAAAAAAGCTGAATAGTAAGGTGCAGAAGACAATGGTGTGACCAGTACTACTGTATGGTACAGAAACCTGGGCAGTAAAGGCAGAGCAAATGAAGAAGCTAGAGGTGCCTGAGAAGGTGGTAGGATGCACACTGTGGGGCAGACAAAGTAATGAGGACATAAGAGCAGAAGCCAAAGTAGCTCCAGTTGCAGAAAAGATCAAAGAGAACATAAAACTGTGATTCAGCCACATGTGCAGAGAAGCGAAAGACAATCTGGTGAAGAAGATTTATGACAGACAGGAAGAAGTTAAGAGGAAATGAGGACATCCAGCAAAGAGGTGGGTAGATTGTGTGAAAGAAGATGTTTGACAGGCATGAGTGTTGAAGAAGGCAGGAGTGCGGCATTGAATCGAGAGAGCTGGTGACAGTTAACAGAATACCCCGACCCTGTGTAGAAAATGGGAAAAAGGGGGCTGATGATAATGATGATGATGATGATGATGATGAAGAGAATTCATGTTGTTATTTTTAGAAATTACTTAGAATGAATTTTGTAAAATTTAAAAATTAAGTATGTGCATTCATTAGATGTTTTGCATATTCATTTTGATGGACAATACAGCTGTGGAACCATGTATTTGTGTTTATGTGTATAACAAGCAAGCTTCCACTATAATACCATGAATGCCAACCATTTCACTAGATGAAACTATTCATTTAACTATGGAAAATATCTAAACTTCAATACACAAAAGGGACAATAATTTCGTACAAACACATATTCCTGCAAGCACAGGAAATTGCACCCTCCATACATGTGGGATTTTCATTCCTTTCTATCCCTCTCACCCCTTATATGATTATTTTAACCCAAATGATGCTACAACTCAGGGAAAGAATAATATCTGTAAGTGGAAACAAGCTTATTCATTCTGAGATGTTTCTACTCAGAGCTTGAATTTGATAGTAAAATGGAATCACATTTATTGTTATAACATAGTGAGTGAGCATAAGTGAGCACAGTATTGTGCAACCATGTTAAAGTAAATGCAGTCTGAATGAAGTATTATTCAAAACAGAGGAATAATGATGTACAAGCAAATAAAATGGCAGCCGTGTTCATTTTATTGCATCCTCAGTCTTTCTCCATGATATTTCTCTTCTTCCTTAAATTTCTAGTTGATACTATCACTTTTCAAGATCTGGATATAGCAATTTTTCAGGCCACCTTCCCCACATTTTATGGGTGACTGGTCCTAAATACAGTCTTTCATGTCAATCACTGTGCAATAAAAGATAGTAAAGAAAGCAAGCATATACACAGAAAATGCTCAGTTGAGCTGGTGTATGCAGGTTATATAAAGAAATGTGTTAGAATAACCAAATGATGATGACAAAAGAAAGATTTAAGATGTAGAAATATAATAAAAGAAAGCAATGAAGAGAAAGAAATGAGTCAGTGTGTGTGTGTGTGTGTGTGTGTGTGTGTGTGTGTGTGTGTGTGTGTGTGTGTGTGTGTGTGTGTGTGTGTGTGTCTGTGTGTTTGTGTGTAAAACAGCTTTGTAATGTAAAATGTAAGGGGTGGCCCTTAGTCATTGAAGTTCGAGGAAGGGGAATGTTTCTGGCAACTGAAACTCAGTGCTTGTGTTCATCCTGTTTTGAACAATCACAATAGTTTAAAATGTATTTTAAAACTAAAATCACTTGACATGTGATTTTTTGTACATAAACAATTTTATGTATATCCATATACAGTTTGTTTTTCTTGCATACATATGCAGGTATGTTTTCTATTGTTCATATATTTTTTAATATAGACTCCCTTTGAAGGGTTTGTTTTTTACAGTTGATTGTGGCTGTTTTTTTATACATAGTTTTGTGTGGATTTATAAATTGGCATATATACCATTAAAATTTATGAAGGCTCATAGGAAAGGATGTGATGTCATTGTACTAGTTTTATTTAAATTTTAATTAAACAAGTATTCTTTGTCTGAAGAAGTTCAGATATTTTGTGAATGAAAGTGCTAACAAAATAAATCTTTAAAAGTTCTGCTGGTTTCTTCATTTTAGCCAGGGGTGGCTCGTGCTATTGGACTGCAGGACTGCAACCCCCCCCAGCTGTAAATAAAATGAAATTAAAAGAAAAAGAAAAAAGAAATTAAAATAAAATGAAATAAAAATAAACAAAAGCAATCCCGGAACTACTCCACCCACACATGCATGTTATTCACTTATTCCCGAGTCACACATACATAGGAATCAATCTGGACTGCTGGTGAACCAGGTTGGATTAGGAAGACACCATTCAGACAACAGAGATCCCAGAAGTCTATGCAGTTACAACTGCTGGAAGGGGATCAGACTGCAATGTCTGCAGGTTGGGCATTGTTCTCGCGGGAAGGGAATGCACATCTGGCTGCGTGCTTGCTCTCGCGGGGCTTAGCAACAAAGGGCTTGAAGCTGCATCTTACTGGAAAGTTTGTAAACAGAGGTATTTTGCTGCTTTTGCTGAGAATGTGGTTATTTTGCTGAGAAAGTTATTAACAGAGGTATTTTGCTGCTGTATTAATGCAGGTATTTTGCTGCTGTATTAATGGAAGGTTTTGCTGCTGTATTAATGCAGGTATTTTGCTGCTGTATTAACAGAAGTTTTTGCTGCTGTATTAATGGAGGTATTTTGCTGCTGTATTAACGGAAGGTTTTGCTGCTGTATTAATGGAGTTGTTTTGCTGCTGTATTAATGGAAGGTTTTGCTGCTGTATTAATGCAGGTATTTTGCTGCTGTATTAACAGAAGTTTTTGCTGCTGTATTAATGGAGGTATTTTGCTGCTGTATTAACGGAAGGTTTTGCTGCTGTATTAATGGAAGGTTTTGCTGCTGTATTAATGCAGGTATTTTGCTGCTG
This sequence comes from Protopterus annectens, assembly GCF_019279795.1. Classification (NCBI taxonomy): domain Eukaryota; kingdom Metazoa; phylum Chordata; order Ceratodontiformes; family Protopteridae; genus Protopterus; species Protopterus annectens. The sequence continues at coordinate 1,200,883,881 of NC_056733.1, forward strand.
TATTAACAGAAGTTTTTGCTGCTGTATTAACAGAGGTATTTTGCTGCTGTATTAACAGAGGTATTTTGTGTGTGTGTGTGTGTGTGTGTGTGTGTGTGTGTGTGTGTGTGTGTGTGTGTGTGTGTGCTTTCTGAAGTAGAAACACACTTTTTACAAAGTGATTATTGTTTGTTATTGCATGAGGAAATTTTCACCAGTGCAGATTTAGCAACGAAAAAAGTGAGATTTAAAGTTAGAAGAAAATGTCTTCTAAAATAAACAAACTACATTTTTAAGGTTCATTGTAAATAGCTGAGCCTAACAAATATCAGAAGCATTACATATCCTTTGCTTGTTAATATAGGGGTTCTCTTCATTCTGGGCTGCACATTACCCCCTTTTGCTAACACACGTGTTCTGATCCCTTTAACCATGAAGTAACTGGCACATTCAGCTGATAGCATGAAAACAAATATTTAGCTAGTTTTCTACTTGTTGCATTTTTGTTTTGTTACTCTGTTTTATATATATATATATATATATATATATATATATATATATATATATATATATATACATCTATATATATTCTTGCGTATCTGCCCGTCAAGTTATATTCATGGTTGTGCTTTTAACAATTAATAAAAGTTACTCCGGCGATTTCTGTCACATTAGGGAAAGACAGAACTGCTGCTATATCCAGTGTTAAAACTGAACATGTCATTTATTCCTGGTGATGTTGTTCCTGCTTAATATCAATTGATATCCTTTTACCTGCCACACTTTCGACTGTTTTTCCTGAACTATTCAAACATGGCAAAAGTGCTCCGTGCTAGAGTTGTATGTAACTTAAAGTTATGACCCACCAGTGTTCTCCTATACCAGGCCAGTCCGGGTCATGGTGGCACAGGTGAGACTTGAGGAATAACGAAAACACTGATAATTTAGGAGAAACCTGATTTGTAATCTTACTTAAAAATGCAGATAAGCGAGACATAATGCTTTCTTCATTTTAATATGAAATAAAATCATATAAACAACATTTTACAAGAGAGACTATTTGTTATGCTCAGACAATGACAACAAAATCTTTTCTGATAACTGAGTGCATGAGTTGTCTTGCACAACCTCAGCAGTTAGGAAAAACATTTCACTTTAGGCACCTGAAAAGGTGTCAGGGTTTGTTAATTGTGGGAACCAGTGAAGCCAACAAAGTATTATACAGTCCAACTGTATTTTAACAATGCAATGCCTCACAACTATCTCTGATTTTGCAGAACTTCCTCATATTTTTTCTGTCCCTGTTTTTTTTTTCTCTCTCTCTCTGGTAAATCAATAATAACAGTTAGAGTCTGATACTTCCTATTGTTTATAAAATGTATAGTGATGAAAAACCATTAACTTCTTAAGAGGATGAGACAAGTACTTAAAACTGCCCCCGATTTTGGCCTGCGTCCCTCATTCGAAGAGCTGTGCACAGCCCTAGCAGTCCTTTCTGCATACGTATATTACTTTGTTAAATTGTTGTGCCTTTCAGAGCACACATGCTTGACTAATAATAGCTTCTTCGATAATCAAGGCCCAAACAATGATAAGTTTAGGTATTTATGTGTGATTCGGGAACAGTGACACAATTAAACACCAATCAAATAAAACGTGTGTGTGTAATGCCCAAGTTACATATAGCTGGTGGCTCAAAAGACTCAAACCCTGTACCTTGGGAAGCAAGTAGCCAGAGATTAGCTTCCCTACCCACAAACACTTGCAAAAATTTTTCTTCATATTTTTGTTCTGTTCCTCATAACATCTGTGTCTTTTCTGGATTTTGAATTCACTAAATAATGACAGGCATTTGAATTTCAGACTACATATTCTTCAGAAAGTACATGGTAACACAAACCTTGGGATCCATGAAGCTTGGCGCGAGGACGGTTTTAGCCTTGCGCCGAGAGTCCCCATTACAGATGGTGCAGCAGCGTCATATGAATATTTATGAGGGCTCGCTGCTGCACCCTCGACATGCACAGGAAATGTGTGCAAGTGCAGGGGGCGTGTTCAAGTGCTCTACAGAGACGGAAACATGCCCCTGTAGTTGCACAACCTACTATGCTTACTATTAGATCCGGCCTCTAATAGTAAGCAATTAATTCAGTGTCTGTGGATACTGAAATGTATGTTAGGCATACAAGAGTGTCCATGAACACTGAAATAAAATCAAAGTAGTAAACACACAAGCACGTAGTGGAATGGTGAGGCCTGTCCATAGAACTTTCACATTTAAATACCCCATGTCCCTATTTTACATTTGTATTGCTTCAATATCGAAAGTGTAAGCGAAGTGCAGCGTGTTTCCATGTTGCTGCCCCCTGCTGAGTGTAGCTTACACATCAAAATCATTCAAATAGAGAAAAATATGCAGAATCAATGTTAACGTCAATAGTGTAGTGGTTAGAGCATCCACCTAATGAGCAGGTATTCACGATTCAAGTCAAACTAAAACACATCTCATTTTCCATGTGGAATGAATGTTGTTTTGCTGTAAAACCTACATAATAACATGTAAATGTGAACTGGAGTACCACATGAAAAGTTTAATGAAAGTTTCATTCAATCAAAGTGGTACTGTCATAATGAATAAGGCACTAGTAAGCAGGTGTAAGCACAAATAAGCAGCAGTAAACACATATAAGTACCAGTAACTAAGTATGAGTGCGCTTGCGCGGGTGTAAGCAGTGCCAGCATAGGAAATATATATAAGTATGTATAGATATATAATATAATATATATATATATATATATATATATATATATATATATATATATATATATATATATATATATATAAAGAATGAATGTCGTAACAATAAAGCACACAAAAGGAATGAGAAGGGAATCAACAGCAACCCCAGTATTATATAGCGCTGTCAGTGTATGTCATATCAAGCTGGGCAGGAGTAAGCAAACACTGCTACTCACACCACAGGCAGGATACTACTAGTGGGAGTAACATTGTCGATCTGCTAAGTCTACTTTACAAACAATCCCTAGTCCCTGGTGGGACTACCCAAAAATTGATAGGATGATTGGACCTCCGACCATTACACAAGCAAGTGCAGGTATGTTCAAGGACTAAATGGTGGGAGAGCCCGATAATACATGGGTTGGGACAACATATGTGTAGGGCCCCTAATGCTCGGGAGAGGGCAATGTATGGAGGTGTTTCATGGCTGTGATAGCAACTGGACAATGGATGGTATGCATGTATGTTGAACTCGGGTGGGGTGGAGGAACTATGGGTATAAAATTATGGATCCAGGTGTGTCATGGTTGGATGGGCTGGTTCTAATCAGAACGCCTCATGGAGGTCAGCGAGTTCGTTATAAGTATATATGCATACACACATGCATACATCTATATGTAGAAGTACATTCCCTGTAACACATTCATTCCTTTTGCAGACATAAATAACATGAAAGTGCCCTTACAAACCTCAACAGTAGATAGAATAATAGGTTGTGCATAAGAGGGAAGGGACAAAACTTCTAAAACGCAGAAGTGTGTACAATGTCCGAAGTCAGTGCTGTGCTCAAAAATGCAAATGTGAGGACTTTCTCACACATGGAATTATTCCTGTGATCTGACTACTATGGCAATGCCAATCACTAAACCGGTCTATTTGTAAAATAATTATGCCGAACTCGTACATAATTAGCTCTCATGTGTAACATGTGCATTACCACATAGTCATACTTATTAATTTATTGTAGTGTCATTTTAACGGGAGTAAGGATGTAATGAAGTATAGAGTCTAATCTTGAAATAAAGACACGTGTGTCCCATGTGGGACAACCCAAAAAATGCGAATTGTATCCTACTGGTCACTCATGTCACCAATGTTTGTGGACTAAAAGTATGGGATTTCTGAGGATACGTGGAGTGAGTCAACCCATGGGATGGGTCTACAGGAGTAGGGAGTGGCCAATGTGTAGTGGTGTGGATACACTGCGCATCCAACTGGAGAATGGATGGCTGCTGTGTTAGTGATGTGTTGGGATGGGTGTTTGGGGAACAAGGAGTC
>NC_056733.1:1200890437-1200932937 GCF_019279795.1 Protopterus annectens
TCCTCACTTGTTTGAGAGGTCTGATAGGGACAGAAAGCACATATTCCACTTACAACCTTAGAAAGCTGATAGAATAATAGGTATGCATTAGCATGACTAGGCTGAAGGATGTGGGATCCTAAACCCAATTACTTGTCTGCATTTAATGGTGTCATTTCCCAGGTATTTGCCAGACAGGTGCAGATTGTAAAAGGAACACACCAATAGTATGAAGTAAACTCTGGCCAGGCCGCGGATTCCGTACAGTCGACCGGCATGCTTATGCCTAATGGGCAGCCATTCCCGATATTTGTCCCACTGCAGCACAGTCCAGTTTAAATGGCTAAGTACGATATGACCATATGTGTCATTGCATAACCTACTACACAACACCTATGTACACATGGTCGCAACACCCCACTGTAGGCGTGTAAGCCAATGTAATACACATCAGAAGGTATTATCATAGTCCTCACCCCCACCCAGGGGTGTGAGTGTCAGATGCAAACACCAAATGCAGTGCATTTGCAAGTGCAGGAGCAAGCAGGTGTAAGCCTGTTTGGGCGCCGGTATGCGAGTACCACACTAGGGAACCAATGTAGAGGCTAACTGAGTGTAAGAAACTGTATCCGGAGGTTAGTATTGCTTAGCTCCATACAAAGCCGCACACACCCACTCACAACTGCTTTAAATTGCCTTAATCACTCTGTACCCAACAGCTCGTGTTCTGGTCAGCAACAAAATAGCCAGCTTCTGCAAGGCTAGAACTCTGGACCCTAGAACACAGTCATAGTAGTAAACTACTATGCCATGATAGTAATATATATAAAGGAGGTATCAGCAAACTGATCCTCACAACAGGGAAATCAAATCAAATATGTGAACTGAATCTATGTACAGTGTAATGTACTATAACCTGCCACAGACCATAAATATGTGAATTGGAGTACTGCAGTAAACATAGAGTTGAGGTGTCACTGTAATAAAGATATAAAGTCCCCAGGACCCCATACAGTGTATGTACACATGAATGACAGATACCAGACACATATATAACCTGTAATGAGTAAGACATCATTGACAAAAGGGAAATATAATGCCAGATAACCAATAAGCAATGCTAACCACAGCATGGCCCAACTAAGTAATTGTAAGCAATATGTAGGGAAGCCAATACAATATGCCCACAGGTACACCTCTTTAAGCAGTGCCAACCTGAAGTAAGCAGGTGTGCCCATAGCTTAGCCTTTTCAAAACCGGCCAATTACGGAAAAGTGCGGGAATCCGGCCCTACTTAAACCGAAGAGGCGGGAATATGGCTCATAACTGGTTGCAGCATCCCCCTGCAGGCAGAAGGGCTGGAGTGGGAGAAGGCACCTGCTTTAGAGCACAGCACTGGGGCATCCAGGAGTCCAAATTCATGGTATGGCTGCTGGTAAAGCACCATGACAGGAGACTACTACAGGGCCAGTATTGGGGCTCGCAGTACAAAATGTAGGCCTGGGACAGTCTTGCCCATGACCTCACTAGTGCCACAGGTATCCCCCAGACTGGTGAGCAGGTCAGGCACCACCATGCAGACCTGAAGCGATGGAGGGGGGTGCCCTGGAACAGTGGATCCAGGAATCAAGGCAGATGCAGAATGCCACAGAACTAAGTACTCCTTCCTCTACGTAGTTAATAATTGCTTAGCTTGTGTATACTATGGATAGGTATGGCTAAATATCACTGTACTTCTCTGACAGTTGCAGATGAGCGTGCTGCGAACCAGCAAGCCTATGATGCTAGGCTGCAAAGGATGCGTCGCAAGGCAGGTTAGTAAATCGCCTACAAGTACTGTCATAACTAATAAATGTAAGAGCCTCAGAAAGTGTTGTACCAGTATACAGAATTGTGTAATATGCTGTGAATAAACATGTAATCCCTGCATTGCTTCTGTTTACTCTGCAGTCATATATTGTTGTACTGTTGCAGTTATTAAATAGTACTGTTGTAGTAAGCAGTGTTACCCACACTGTGGCATGCAGATAAAATGTGTATGAAGTGCTATTTAACAATGCTGGAAGTGCAAACAGGTCAGTAATATTAGACAAAATACATTGGAAAGCCTCGCAACAATTACCTGATAGCATAGTGTACAGTGATCTTAACTGAAATGCTTTTGTCACACACAGCAGGGCTTTGCATCCCAGGAGTGCTAGTAAGTTGTATGCATAATCTTTCCACACAACTGCACACAGTTTGTTAGAATGTTCAGAGAGAACTCTGTATGCATATTTACACTTAACTGTACAGATTTTGCTACAATGCTCAGATAGAGTGGTATGCATATTCATACCCCTCAACTGTTCCAATCTGCCCAGTATGTCCTGATAAATGGCCCACATCACCTGCCTTTTGCCCTGTTCCCCTGACAAATTAGTGTGATGATCCAAGAAATGTAGGCAGCTGTTAATGACATATAATTGATAGTCGGACTTGTACATAGTCAGAGAACGTACATGAAAACATACCTGTCCTCTCAGCATCTCACCCAAAGTGTATGAGAGCAGTCTCAAAACATGTTACATTAACACCTGCATCTTGTCAAGCCTGTACGTAAGACATGGGTCCCGCACATACTACTCTACAAACATACCATTGTACAATATAACGCCATTGGGTAGTGTAATAATGCATGTAAGGGACAGACCACTGCAGTGACTACGAATGTTGTGAAAACTACAAAGATTTATTAGTTGTTAATTGAACTCTCTCTCTCTCACCTCTACCATATTTGCAAAAATAACCAATTTACACAACCCATTTGGCATGTCTACACTCCTAACTTTTGTTGGGACATATGTCCTATTGTTTTATAAATATTCACATATGTTTCTATGCATGTGCCATGTTAAAATACTCCCATATTGGTGGCCTGTTGCCATCAATGAAACCTGCATGTTGTAATGGCTAGTGTTTGCCCATATATGCATGTGTTCCCCTCTTCTGCAACTATTTATATCTAGTGCCCTGGGTAATGGGGATAACTATGCATGCTGTTATCACTAATCATGAATGCTGTTGACTATTACTAACCCATATCTGCCTTAAACATGTGACAACATAGCTCATATGGGAAGGCTGGTCCCAGCAGACCCACCTGTCCCACCTCAGCTGGCCATAGCACTGGGCACCAGCACATCTGGAGCCCAGCCTGGGACCACCGTGTCTGTTGGCCCTGCACCACCTTTGGGCTCACCCCCCCTGGAAGCTGGAGTGGACAGGAACCTTTCACCCGTGGAATGGTCCAGGCCGTGGTGTGTAGGGAGCACGAAAGGGAGATTCAAGACTGCCTAATCCAGCTTGAGGGCCGAGTGGCGCAACTAGAGGGTGAGTCTGCCTCTACGACATAGCCCCCAGAACAGCCACCTTCTGGGCTGTGAAGGTGCAGTGGTGACTTTCCATGGGTGGGGACCTCAGTCCCACTGTATCCATTTGTGGGCTCATGGGCTTGTAACTTCCAAACATCCATCCCCATCAAAGGTGTTTCCCCCCACATGTGTCATATACCACCCCTGTACACATCTTGTTTGTCTTGTCTGTCATCCTACCCAATCTATCCTCCCTGATCATACCTACTCTCCTTTCCCAGCATCCCACTCTCACCTAAAAATGAATGAAAAAAAGGGCAATCTGTTCCCGCATAGCTGTCCATTTCACACACGTGTCCACTGGACACATGTAAACATTTCTAATTGGCATCACAACATACTATTGTTGTCCTCACTCCTCTCTCAGGGTTGTGAGTGTCCAAATGTACCGCCAAATTTATTGCATATGCACAGCCATTGCTTTAGAAGAAATGGACAGTTATGGACCTTCCCTACACCCTTCCTGCACATCCATAGCTACCTTGCCTACTGTCTTTCCCTCTTTGTGCCCCTTTTTCACCACTTTCCTGTCACCACTTTTTTTCTTTTCTTTTAAAGACGTTAGCATGGGGGTAAGTGGGAGTAAGCACTTTTAAGCAGCAGTGAGTGGGTTTCAGTCTGTTTGTGCAGAGGTAAGCACTGCTTACACAGGTTAAGCAATCAAGAAAGTAACTGATTGTAAGGAACTGTAGCCAAAAGTAACCAGTGCTTACTGTCACGCAAACCCATGAACACCCACTCACAACTGCTTAAAAGTGCCTTAATCACTTTGTATCCAACGGCCCTTGTTCTGCCCAGCAACAAAATACATGGCTTCTGCCAGGCTCGAAACCAGGACCCTGCATACCACAGCTACTGTGATTTACCACAAAGCCATGGAAGATGTACAGACATTGGATGTTATCACAAACATATCATCCAGCACAGTCATTCAACAGTATAGGAAATGTATTTCATTATGTAGATGTATGCGTGTGTATTTATGTCCAGATATATCTACATACATAGATATTGATATATATATATATATATATATATATATATATATATATATATATATATATATATATATATATATATATATATATATATATATATATATATATATATATATATATATATCAAGAAGAAACCACGTGACAACAAAGCATTAAAAAAGAATGAAAAGGAAAACACCACAACTCCTGTATTATGTAGTGGTGTTGTCCTATGTAATATCAAGACTCCCTCAGACAGACATGTCATTAATACACGCAAACATTTGTACATTGCCCAATTACATTACTATGAGCATTTTATTTACATTAACAAAACAGTTCTTGTCCAATCATAATGCAAGAACAGTACTCTTGCAAGGTGCTTTGTGCAACATCATCATTACTGAAAAGTTAAATGGGGTAACCATAGAGGGTCTGGTAGTGTTGTGTGTACACTGGTGTCATCTGCATCACATGTACTTGGAGCCTTTAGGAGTCATGTGCATACCAGGATTGTGTGCCTGAAAGAGGGGTGAGGACAACAGTACTATGTTGTGATGCAAATTAAAATGGTTACATGTGTCCAGTGGACATGTGTGTGAAATAGACAGCTATGTCTGGGGCAAAAGTCATTCTGGGAACAGATTGGTCTTATGTTTCCATTTTTGTGAGGTGAGAGTGGGATGTTGGGGAAGGAGAGTAAGTATGCTTGTGGAGGATAGGTTGGGTAGGATGACAGACAAGACAACATACAGGGGTGGTATATGATACATGTGCAGGGGAACACTTTGGATGGAGAGGGGTGTTTGGCAGTCACAAGGCCATGAACCCCCAAATGGAAACAGTGGGACGGAGGTCCCCACCCATGGGCAGCCACCACTGCACCTTCACAGCCCCAAAGGTGGCTGAGCTGGGGGCTGTCTAGGAGGGGCAGGCTCACCCTCTAATTGTGCCACTCTGCTCTCAAGCTGCTGTAGCTGGCCTCAAAACCCCTTGTTGAGCTCCCTACACACCATAGCCTGGACCGTACGATTGCTGACAAGTTCCTGCCTGGACCTGCTCCCAGGGGAGGGCAAGCCCCATCCTCAGTGGCGGTTCCATCCGAAGGTGGTGCAGAGCTAACAGAGGTGGAGGTCCAAGGCTGGGCACCAGATGTGCTGATGCCCAGTGCCATGGCCAGCTGAAGTGGGACAGGTGGTTCCGCTGGGACCTACAATCCCACACAGCCTATGGTGTTGCAGTTTTAACACATATAAGGCTTAGTAATACTCAACAGCATTCAGGATTACTTATAACAGCATGCAAAGATATTACCATTAACCCAAGACAACAGATGTCATGCATTTACAGAGGGAGCACAACACATGCATATATACTGCATGACATCTCTCCAAAGCGTAGATGACTTGTGACTGCAGCTATGAACAGTGGCCCATTATTGGCATGTTACTGTGATAACCTCAGACAGTGATTGTCATACCAATGTTTCATGTGACATATGTCCAATCAGGTATGCAATGTCAGTAACTCTCATCACTGTCACCGTGTACTGACTGCAATCCTCACACTATGCTTCTGCAGTTCACAGATGTGTGTTCTTTGAGTAACACAAGAAACAAATGGTTCCACACACTGACCAGTCCACAGATGTCCCTACAGATGGGGGGTTCCTCACAAACAGAGCACTGTGTTGTCAGTTATTAAAACATGCAGACTAGCCATTACCACACACAACCTGTTAAACTGGCAGTAGTCTGAATGAAGCATAGCTACACTTACATGCTGTAGTCATGTCTGGCATATCACCCTCCTGTCTTTAGGCTATTTTCCACAGTGTGTGTTATTTGAGGAATATCCAGATATCATCTGTGATGCTGTCTACCAAACACCAGTTCCAGGTTCCACTCACAGCTACTGTCATGGGTAAACACCAACATGATGCTCCTAGATATTGTACTGTGTTTCCATGCAATTGGCTATGGGAATATCACTGCAGCTGTTCCACATGCAATCAGCTAGAGGAGGACTGCAATAGGTGCAGAGGCCATCACCTGATCATGACCATCACTTACAAAACACAAGCTGCTGCTGAGCAGGTGTACATCTCCACATCCACCAGAGTGTGTGTGTGGGAGGGACAGGGAGAGAAAAAGTACATCAGAGAAGGGCTGGGAGACTAAAACCTAAGCATCTTCTGTCACACACCTACAATACAGGGGTTCAACCCCCTGACTGACTAGCTATTAGTATTACAAGTGCATGCAGTTACTCCATGTGCCACATAGCTGATATGTTAGTGTGCTCTAAGAACATATATGCATGCTGGTGAGCAACATCTGCAACAGAGATATAGTAGACATACATTAGGTGTAGCACACATGACTGTCCACATGAACAGATGTCATTGTCAACACAACCACACTCTCTAAGGGACTCAGACACATTGGCACACTTTGGCAGGCACACAAATACATTTCCTAACTACTAAGTTTGCCACACTGCAGTAATGCACATGTATTAGATGCACCACAGGGAATATCCAGAGGTTCTATTGGCTAGGGCATGTGAACATGTCTAACAGCAGTCAGTATGCCAATGGGAGTTATACTGGATATGACTGTGGTTGGAACATCATACCCCACATGCAGACACAAGGTGTCAGTACTGACATGCATGTGTGCATTGCTTCATGGGTGTGTAGTGGTTGGCTGTGCAAGATGGCTGTATAAGGGAGGGTGAGGGGTAATCCTTGGCATAAGGCCACCTGACAGTGGTCTGCAGTGAGGTTCAGGGGTGTAGTGTCTGCAATGACCCACACAGATGGGTATTGTATGACCTGTCCTGTCATCCTGGTTACCATTGTGTGTGGCCATTGCTTTGCAATGCATGCCATGCCTGTGTTTGATAGTCCTTGACATGGACAATTCCTGGGATGTGCACATCTCACAATAATGTACAGTGACATGTTTATGTGTACCTGGTTTGCCTGGCACATGTTGTGTACACTGACTGTTATCATCAGATGTGCCAATACTGGCCTGGTGTGGCAGGACCTGCTAATAGACAGCAGGTTGACCCTGCACCTGCAATGATAGCATGATACAGGTATTCCCTGGTGTCAGTGGCATCTGTTCATATAGGGTTTGTGTGTAAGACATTGTATGTCCTTTGTGGATCACATTTGATGGCACCACATATGTTGCAGGCATCCAGTGGGGAATATAGTGAAGGCGCATTGTCCGCAATTATGTGCCTATTGTACTGTTGTACAGGGTGCCATGCCCTCTGCAGCCCACTGCAATCACACCATGCCTACTATCTGTCAACAATGTGCAGGGTACTAGCAACATAGCGGGATATTCTAGGCAAGTGTGTTTGTGTATGACACATGGGTTCAGACAGTAGTCTGGGTAATAGTAGGGTTGCTTACTGTGTTCACCAGGCCTTTTGCCAAATGTAGGGGTATGGCTTGCTAACCCAGTCTCTTGGCTGATTGAAATCTGTAACCCTCGTGAGGTGGACATTGTGACATATAATATGGCCACCATATACAAAACCCGCTAATCAACATGTCCAGTGGTTAGACATTCACAGCCACCTCCACACAGACTGTCAGTCACACACCCACACACCTGCCATGTCTTGGAATAGAACTCCTATCTAATTAGTTTATCACACTACAGCATTATGCAGTTATAGCATGCGCTATGAAGATTATGGGCTACTCCATCCCCAACGGTGTATTTCACAAGGAATGACATCAGCAGGTTTACAAAAGTAGGGCATTTCAGATTTCCTGCAAATGAGTAGCCCAAAATGTATTGTTCACAAACAGACAGTGAAGCACATACAACTGACATGTGTGGGTATAGAACCCATTACCAAGATCTATATCACATGACTGCATGGGGATGTTATAGGATGCACCACAAGGATTACTAGGGAACTTGTTCCCCAGAGGTGTATTTCACAGGGTATGATATCAGCAGGAGTACCAAAGTAGGGCATTGTAAATGTGCTGCAAGTGAGTAGGGTATAAAGCATTGCTCCCTACACAGACATTGAAACACACAGAAAACATACATAACTGCCATGATTGTGGATGGATCTCTACCACAGTTCTAAATCACACTCTAGCGGTACCAGTTACAGGCTGCACTACAGAGATTACTGGGTTACAGTAGTCCCAGAGGTGTATTTCTAGGTGGGTTACATCAGCAAGGTTGCCAAAGGTAAGTACGTGAATCGTAAGGAGTGTGTGTACTCTAAAATGCATTGTTCCCTTATCAGGCAGACAGACACACACACACACACACACACACACACATAGCTAGAATTAGAACACCTACCAAACTAGTTTATCACACTACAGTATTACACAGTTACAAGACATGCTACAGAGGTTAGTGGGTTACAGCAGTCACAGAGGTGTATTCCTAGGTGGGTGACATCAGCAGGATTGCCAAAGGTGAGTATGTGAATCGTAAGGAGTGTCCATACTCTAAAAAGCATTGTTCCCTTTTCAGGCAAGATAGACACATACACACACACACACACACACACACACACACACACACAGTTAGCATCTCTGGGATTAGAGCACCTACCAAATAAGTTCATCACGCTACAGCATTATGCAGTTACAGGGTGCACTACAGAGACTACTGGTTTACAGTAGTCACAGAGGTGTATTCCTAGGTGGATGACATCAGCAGGATTGCCAAAGGTGAGTATTTGAATTATATAGAGTGTGCATACTCTGAAAAGCATTGTGCCCTTCTCAGGCAGACACACACACACAGTTAACATGTCTGGCATTAGAACACCTACCAAACTAGTTTATAACACTACATCATTATGCAGTTATAGGACATGCTACAGAGATAACTGGGTTGCAGTAGTCCCAGAGGTGTATTTCTAGGTGGGTGACATCAGCAGGATTGCCAAAGAAGGGCATTTCAAGTGTACTGCAAGTTGTACATGTCTTTTACCTGTGTGTACCCACTGCTTACTGTCACGAAAACACATTTACACCCGCTTACAACTGCATAAAAGTGTCTTATTCAGTCCTAAATGACATCATCAATAAGCCTTGCAGGTCTAGAACCCTAGACCATGCACACTGAGGTCACTGGACTTACCACTAAGCCATCTGGGTTGTACACGTTTCCTGGTTTTTATAATACACATCTTACTACAGGTATTCCACAGTACTGAAAACAAATGGGACAGTCACTTTGTGTACATATGCACAGTACCCTTGAGTATACTGTACTCTGTGAAACAACATAGACATATCTATGTCAAACAGAGCTCCTCATTAGCACTCTTCAAGAAAAATCTTGATGATTGGATGGGTAATATTAAATTCACCCCGGGGATTACTTCTGTGGTTCTGCTTGACAGGGGCACAGGAAAATAATTTTCTTGGGTGGCGAAAGCCAGGGTACATTTTTGGCTAGGCTTGTATAGGCCCTAAGACCAATAGCCTAGTACCTACCTATGAACCTATGAACCTATGAACATGTCTACATCTGTACAACTGTCATAACTAAATACATATATGCACCTACGGGATGTGTGTATACACACACACACACACACACACACACACACACACACACATATATATCTATATATATATATATATATACACACACACACAGATAGATATATATATATATATATATATATATATATATATATATATATATATATATATATATATATATATATATATATATGTGCACATGTCTGAACACCCTTTGTGACACAGAAGGGATCCAAAGGAACTGACATGTACACAAAACAGAGGCATCTCTTGTTTTATAACATTTAAATCATAATCAGCTCACCAGAGAAGGGGCGGTTGTTGTGTATGTAGAATTTGGGGTGGGGAATGATGGCTAAGGAAATATACCCCGGGGATTATGAAGTTTGGGTAGAGGAATGATGGCTATGGACATACACCCCGGTGACCACTTCTGTGTCACTGTTCAACAGTGCCACAGGAAAACAACATACCTAACTGTAGTCGTTCTTGACTGTCTATTCTTTTCTATTCCTAACTATGTAATAATGTGTAGACTCTACTCACCACAGATGACTACTATGGTGTGCAGCATATTAAAAGACATAACACATGTGTATGCCTGGCTACAGGGTAGTCACACACACAAACACACACACATTTGCCAGTATTGTGCATACACGTCTTGCCTATATAAAGGTAACTAGTAGAGTGGTATGCAGTTGGGGTATGTGCCACAGACACCATACAATTACACTTACTCTGATTCTGCTTCTGAGCTGAGTGACATCACAGGACTGATTACTTGCAGTGGGGTGGGAGGGAAAGGGTGGTTTAGCAGATGACAAAGATAAAGGCCAGTGTAAAAGGTGGTTTCTCTTTGGAAAGCAGCAAAGCCCACTGTCATGACAGGATGCAGACACAAATAAACACACACAACCATGCTCAGCCAATTGCTGAGACACACCCTTGCCAGTGGTGGGATCAGAATTCCTGCCTATTTACAGATCATTCTGACAGTACTACACAGTTACAAGATGTGCCACAGAGATTACACAGTTCAAAGCAGTCAGAATGCCCTTCTAAGAGTTAGGACAACAACAGGGATACTGACAGTTAAGATATACATAGCTGTAAACCTGTGTGTTTAAAGTAGGAGTCCATTACACCCTGTATGCACAAACATGACATATCATCTGCAGGTAAGACATAGGTAGGCCTGAGAGGTATAGTTGTAGCACAACAAGCCCTGAACTGGAGTATGCCCATCTGTGGAATGGACAACTACTATCACTATACAAGGCTACAGTGGTCATGCTCATACACATAGAATCACAGGACTTGTTTGGATGCATTGACTCCAATTACACAAGGTGCCAGTGGGCATGCTCATACACTTAGTAGCACAGGGCTGTTTGGGATGCACTATGACTACAACTACACAAGGTTATACTGGGCATGCTCATACACTTAGAAACAAAGGGCTTTCTCGGATGCACTGACTCAATTTACACAAGGTGGCAGTGAGTACGCTCATACACTCAGTAGCACAGGGCTGTTTGGGATGCAATCCGATTCTAACCATGGAAGGCCACAGTATTCATGCTCATACACTTACATGTACAGAACATGTTGTAATGGGCCGTTATTGTAAACACACAGGTTTACAGCTATGTACATCTTAACTGTAAGTATATATGCACATCATACAGGTTTACTACCAGATACTTGTATGTGGCCCATAAATTATATATTTGTGTCTGTACGATACACATGCATACATGTACATGAAGTACTGGCATATATATGTAAAGTATACGCAATCATGTATGTGTGGAAGTAACAGACAATAGGTTAACTGGGACACACAGGTGGTTGCTAACTACAGCACATTTCACACACATTGCTGCCCTGAAAGGCATACATTGATAGCAGGTTGTGGACAGTGACATTACACTTGAAACAGTGGCATGTGCAAGCATTATATGTGAGCCCCATTGTCTAATGGGGCTGAGGTGCAGGTGTCAAGATGACCTCTCCCAGCTGTGTTAGTAGTTGTCATTATTAGCAGGACCGCTACACTATGTATATCTGACATTGGTCATATACACAATGTCTGCTGGTGTCCGTCACCTTAGATGTAGCATTTGATACCAACCACATTACTGCTACTCTCAGTGATGTCATGGTATGAGTGGCAACTGCTTGACCAAAACAATGAGCCAATGTCCTGCTGTAATTATGAGGTTGTCCAGTGCCTGATGGATGTCATGACTGAAAGACAAGCCTTTGTCACACAGCACATGCAGCCATGATTCAAGGGAGTGTGGATAATACCTAGGTCGCATTTATCCATATAGTGGCATTCCAAGGAAAAAGTCCTAAACACAGAAGGAACACCCTGACGCCTACAAGACAATTGCATTGAATGCTTATGCTAACCAGTGCTTGATGTGTGGATTTCATAATCCATTTGCTCAATGTAGAACCTACAATGGGGAATACTGACATCTGTGCAGTGAGGAACACCTGGCTGAAGGCTCTGTAGTGCACAATTGCGCAACCACCATATCACTCCGATCCTGACATGTGGGCCATAACACTGGTATGGACCATTCCAGGTGGTGGTGTCCACATATTCATAAAGTCTACTCACAAGTAAAGACCACTACTCCGACATAACTCATCACAGATGAGTCAGGTACAGGTGACCATGGCAAAAGCTGCATTCTAGGGTGTATTTAGGGTGTATCATCATACATCCACCACCATGTCCTCAGACTACCAACACACATCCATACATGTGGTATGACATAGTATGGTAGAACACCAAATAACCTTCGATTGGTGGACTGTGCCTAGCCCTACATCAACTGTGCAAAGTACCCATGTACTGCCACAGTTGCATAATGTGTTATGCAATGCAAATATACCACTGTTTGTAACCAGGTCAGTTGTACACATACCAGGGTCCCTCAGATGATGTCAGCATTAACACAATTAACTGTTGCCCTCATGGTTTGATATGACCTAAATGTACCTGACCTGGATATGTACATTCCACGCTCATACAACATAAATGAAAATACCATAGCTGTTGTTGTCCTTTCTACATACAGGTGGCTACATTCATTACACACATGCACATGGTAGATAGGACCATGGCTGCTTAATGATAACAGTACATAAGGTTTGATATCTATGTTGACAGAGGTAATGATCCCTCTCGACTGGTCACCTATGACACCTGTCATTTCATACAATAACCCATGTGGCATGTATGTCATTAGACATGTCCACCTAATGCAATGCCTACAAACATACCCAAATAACAGGATCATAGGACCTACACACATGGCCTGTATTGACAGACTCAGGGAAATACATCTATGCTCTGTATGTTCCTGAGTAGTTACAGGTGATGTGTCCATGACATGTACAGCCATGTTTGCCCACAGCTCCTACATATACCCCATGTCAACAATTGCAAGCCATGCATACTGTGTACTGTCTGGACATTAACCTCATTACAACAATAGCCAGAATGTGCTTGGGTGAGATGTTTACAAGCCACAGACCTTGCACATGCTTGAATGAGTGTAATGCCTAGCTCAAACAGAGCACATTTCTGGCACTTGTCCAGTAATCATGAGGTGTGTGTGTGGCATATATGAAGTGCTCACTGTTGACCATTACAGTGCCCTGCCTTCACTGTGGATCTGTCAAGTAACAGTTTGTGGGATCATGACATGGAATATTGCTGTGTGTATGTCTCGCTAATATGTGCTGTTGGCATGAATGTAGAATTGGCTACTCAGTGAAGGTGGTTGTGTGTCCTACCAGTATATGAATACAACATCCATTATGGTGTAATGCTCGGCTAGGTTTCACACATGGTGTGGGGAAGGTGTGGAATGTATCCTTTGGACCTGCTAGTTCACTTACTGATGGAGACTGCATATGTGTACATGTATTGATGTGTGTTTAGATTCCATGCGTGTGCAGTGTATGATGTTTGAAGGTGACTGTTGTCTTAGTACATCATGCTGTTGCAATGCAGCCTCAACATTGCCAACTGTATATGGTGATATGCTCAAAGTACAGTAAATTGTACTTTAGGTATGGACAGATGTTTGGACATGACTACTAAGTGGTGGGGCTACTTTGCTGAGGGATGATTACTGAGGACAACTCACAGACATGTTACAACATTCCTACAATAACCTGTGTAACTGCTACGCTATGTTTCTGATAATTGAACTGAAAGCCACACAGCGTAGAATGCAGTAAGGGTGACACTGAAGGCAAACCTCTTGACACCTGTAACAGTAACACCTCCCCTGTGCATATATTGTGCATATATCAGCACAGGTGTCAAAGGAAATAGTCAGTATGCTTTCTAGCACATGCGATAGTGCAGCAACTCTGTAATACCTATCATGAGATAGGCAGGTGTTTGATTCACAGTACTGCACATGTGGGTGTGTGCATGTCCATATATGTCAAGTATGGTGGGGAATACATCCCAAATGTTTTTCACTCTCCTGAACACTGTGGTAGACATCAGTACAGAGTGAAGTGTAGAAAGAAAGGCATAGGCAGGTGGTTGAATCTCACACATGTCAAGTGTCTGTATGTGTGTGACATAGGTATATATCTTTGTGAATGCCACAGTGTGTGTATGTGTGTGCATGTGTGTGTGTGTGTGTGTGTGTGTGTGTGTGTGTGTGTGTGTGTGTGTGTGTGTGTGTGTGTGTGTGTGTGTGTGTGTGTGTGTGTGTGTATGGCTGTCCAGTCCCTGGTGTGAGACTGTATTTTACCATTGTGAAATGTTAAAGCCCCCTCCCCCCATCCACTCAATGCGATCTAGTATCCCTGTTGATGTCATCAATCTTAGAAGGGCATTCTAACTGCCTGTAAACATGTACACCCTGGGGTGGGCTTGTTGTTATATAGCCGACTGATGAACCCCCCATCCCACATTCACTCACTGCAATCTAGTATCCCTGTTGATGCCCTCGATCTTAGGCCATTCCGACTACCTGTACATGTGTAATCTCTGTGGCGTGTCTTGTAATTGCGTAGTACTATAAAGATGATTTACACATAGGCAGGGGTTCTCATCCCAACACTGGCAACTGTGTGTGTGTTACTGTCTGTGAATCCCTGAGTGTGTGGGTGTGTTACTGTGTCTGTGAATCCCTGAGTGCGTGGGTGTGTTAGTGTGTCTGTGAATCCTTGGGTGTGTATGTGTTTGCATCCTGTCATGAGAGCGGGCATTACTGCTTTCCAGTGAGAAGCGACTTTTTCCACTGGCCTTTACCCTTGTCATCTGCTATACCACTCTTTTACCTCCTCCCCACTCCAGGTAACTATACCTGTGATGTCACCCACTATGGATGTGATGGCTCTGAACACAGTAGCTTACTACACAGCTATCATGTTGTTGGCATTAGATCAGTAAACATAATTGAAACTTGGGAGATTAAAACTGCGATGTGGAAGCTACAAAGTGCATACAGGTATTGACATACAAGCCTGTGAGTAGTCAACATTTACATATGTGACACTAACGTCAAACAATGACATCCCCCAGCACATGCAATTACACCTGAAAGAGGAAGGCAGGACATCAAGATCAACACTGAGTTACTGTTACACATGATACATACTGTCAAACATACCAAATGCATTATAAAACTGTACTACATGGTATGTCTGGTGCCTGTCAAACACTACTCAACAATATTAATCTACACTTGTCTTCCTAGTATGTTCACCCTGTGCATCAGACCATATGAGCATGTCCCTGCACCGATGATGTGGATGACAGAGATGCGGCACAGGCATCATCATATGCACAGGGTGATAATGTTTGCCAGAGGCCTAGGCTGCACCATTTGATAACATCATGTGTGTGGGTTAGGGCCTTTGATATCATTGGGTGTGTGTGGATGCTATGCGTGTGTGTGTTGAGGTGCCCTACATTTGTTTCTGGAGTGTGTGTGTGTGTGTGTGTGTGTGTGTGTGTGTGTGTGTGTGTGTGTGTGTGTGTGTGTGTGTGTGTGTATGCACACAGTTCTGGAATGTGGCTGGCCTACACTGGGGTATTATTCACAGCTGCAGACTGTAAAGGGCAATTTCGACAGTTCACAGTGTCCAGCCATGGCCACGTGACCTGCACCTGCCAGGGGTTGCACAGGCACTACCAGGCAGAGGTCCAGATTGGGTACTGTCTGATGACACATGTCCACTGGAACCGTGTCCTTCTTGGGACCATCCAGGACCACATGCAGGTGGCCTGCTGTGTCCTGGTGTGGACAGCTCAGCACCAGCTGCACTGTTGCTGCTACCACCACTATGGGAGCCGGCATGTGAAGTATCATGTTCACAAAGACCTTCAACAGGTAATGTAGCTGGCCTACATCCACATGCCCGATGCCACACTCCCACCAGATGTTCCAGCACAGACATTCCACACTCGAGGATTGACATGTCACGGTCAAGGACTCCCACCATGTCACTCAATCATCTATCCAAGACATCTGCAAGATGATGGTGAGCATTTGCAATTGCCTGGATGTTGTCAGTTAATAAATAGACAGCAGCTCACTGAAGCCTCAGACCTTCTCTGTTGTGCCATTCAGCACTTGCCTGTGCCTCCATTACAGCCTGAAATATGAGTCTGGTGATACCAGCTGATGTGCTTTGTCTTGCAGGGGCATGTTGGCCAGTTGTCCTCCTATGAGTAGCACTGGGCACATGCCTGTGTGGGACATCACCAGTCAGTTGGCTGGGATCATAGTGTGCAGGCCATAGTCTCCACACTTCCCTGTTCCATGCTACCATCTGCCAACTGTCCTTCCTCTATGGACACTGGTGATGGGGTATGTGTAGGCAGGAGAACTGTGTGTGGGGATGAGGGGGATAGAGGTGGAATGGCAACCAATGGCACAGATTCAGCCCCTGACAACCCTGCCTGTGCCTCAATCTTCCTTTCATCATCATTGCTAGAGTCTGTGGGGACATTAACATCAGGTGGACCACAGGAGGACAACGCACCAACATCAACACCTGTGGGGGCAGACAAGAACTGTAAATTACAATAAACTGTAGTAAAGCACCACACCAAGGTAGAAAGCACGAACAGTTTATTCAATCCATTCAATGTGGATTGAATAAACTGTTCGTGCTTACCTATGGTGTTTCTGATTTATTTTTACCTGAGCACCATCTGTCCTTTTGTGATTTTGAACTGTACATTACAAGTTATACAGCACAGCACACACACAGACACACAGACAGACAGACACACACAGACAGAGACACACACACAGACAGACAGACACATACTCACACAGACAGACACATACAGACAGACAGACACACACACAGACACACACAGACACACACACACAGACAGACACAGACACAGACAGACACACACTCAGACAGACGCACACACATACACACAGACAGACAGACAGACACAGACAGACAGATACAGACACAGACACACAGACACAGACACATAGACACAGACAGACACATGCTATGGCACCCAATGGCATGCAACGTGCATGTGATATGGCAAATGACATTCAGCTTAGACAATTATAGTGGTAATTATCATACATCCCTGAGTTGCACACAACAGCATGCATGTGTTATAGTAGAAGGCATGCACTTTACACATTTATAGTAGTAGTTAGCATACATCCCTGTGTTGCACCATTTGTGTTAGTAGCTCATGCCCCATACCTGCAACACAATGCATGCACTATGCACCTTTGCACCACACTGCCATGTTTTGTGCAACATACCTAACATGTTAACAGACCTTCACTGACCTTTGTACATCTGCCACTGATGCTTTGCGTTGGCCACTGCCCCTATGTGTGAGGAGGACATGTGCAGAAGGGTATGTGGAGTGAATACTATGTTTGCCTAAGCCCTAGCTTGCATATCTCTCCCAAAGCAGTACATGTCTGTTCAACATTATTCTGCCTACCCCTGAGCTGAGTCTACAGATGATGTGCATGTGGCTGTACACACATGTTTGACATGGCTGTCCCTACTTTGCAATGGTGCCACAGACCAGCACAGGTTAACAGTACACCAGCCTGATGTGTGGCATAAGACCTTGCCAATCACATGTAGTGTGACATGTCTTCTGCTGACTTGTTGAATGACATGCATACATGTGTAACACAATGGTGTCCTTTCAAATATACAGTAAGGTAATGGTGTCCCAATGCAGGGATGTGTTATACTAGCATGGACCTTCAGCTGATGCAATGTTGTCAGTCCACCCTACAAATATGATGTGCATAGCTATTGCAGGGCATCATGTGGCTTCACTATTACTATACAGTGCGAGTTACAGACACAGTTCATAGCCATGCTGTGTCCAGATACAATACATATCTAATGTGGAATGTGACCCACGTCACTGAGGTGTATACACACTAAACCCTAATGTGGAATGTGTGACACAGGTCACTGTAGGGTATACAGATGACACCCCTGCATATCTGTAACCATATTACTGATGCCTGGCAACTATGCCCAGACATGGCTAACTTAGCAGTACTCCATGTTCCACATGCCATCTGTGTACCTCACACACATGAGGAGCAAGCTTGACAGTGATATCTGACACCAGCAAGGTGAATGTACTGTATCTGTGGCCTGCTGTGGTTGTATGTGTTTGTTGTGCTGCACATGTATGTATTTGGATACTGTATAGGTGAATGCTTTCATGTCGTGACACATTCAAGATGTTCAAGACATGTTATGTGGTGGTTTTGATGTCATGCCTACACAAGCTGTGCACAGGCCTGTATGATGTTTAGTGTTTCACATCTGCAATATCACCATTACACAAAGGCCGTAGTTGTATTGTGTCGAGCCAATGTACAACAGGGTGTACACACATGTACATCACTTCTACTGTGTGTGTTGCTTCATATCTCTGGCCATCCGCCATGGCCATATGTACACATGTTTTGTCCAATGGTTGTGATGGGCATCTATGTCAGATGTCAGTGTTATCCCATATGGCATACACCCATAGATGGCATATGCTCCACTGAGGACAGGGTTATGCAGATAAAGGGTGGTATGTTTGGGATGTGAGATATGTTTTACAGGATAGTTGAGCAGTGTTAAAGTCAGCCCACTACATGTCATGGACATGTCAGATAGCACATGACATTGTGTGACATTAATAGCATGGGTATAATCCACAAGGGTGAATCCTGTGGGCTGGTCATACTCCAGCTCCAACACATTTAGAGTGTGTGCACACATATGCTCTCTGTATAGTGCTGTTTATATTCCCCACATGTGAAATGCTGATCTGTAGTACCTGTCCCTACAGTGAACCACACCTCCACCATTGTATTCACAGCTGTCCACACATCTAGCAATGACAGTTTGTAAGGTTTAGAGTAGGTGTTTCATATAGTCTTCAATCATTCCACATGGGTAACCAATGTGATGCATTGCAGGTCTGGCCAGTGTATATTAACAGGACCACTATACATTATATGTACATGTGTTAAATGGCCACATGGCACATAGCATGCAATTAATATGATCTGTGCATTATCAATCCTGGTAAATAACAATCTCACCAGCAACAGGCTGGTGTCACTGCAAAATGCCAGAGGTTCCTAAATAGAAGTGTTACAGCAGTAAGGTCATTATCCACACCTGTGTGATAGCTACAGGGTGCAATGTCCATATTAGCACATAAGCCAGTACAATAGACTATACTATGGAGTATGCACATCTATGTATACATAGAATAGCACACTATAGTATGTGGCATGTGTGCATACATGCCTTGCATATGATGTTACATTACATATTGCACAGTAACATCTGTAACTATATGAAATATAGTTGTGTTATATGTGCAGTAGTGACTTACCAGGCAACTCCAGGCTCGGTTTTTGAGAGACACCTACCTCCACAATACCAACTAAAGCTTGTGAGTGGAGGTCTGCAGGTGTCCCCAGGTTGGCCAGTAGCTCCTTGGTACGTGTGAGTAGTGCTAGGTGAGTGGCCTCCCACCTGTTCCACCTTGTTCCCTGGCAATTGCATTAGCATGCTGTTTTGCGCATCTTATGAGGTCCGTGCAGTGTCAGTGCACCTGCTGATAGGTGCAATTGTGGCCGCCAACATCATTTATCCTCCTGCAGAGTTCCTTCCACTGGGCATCCTGCTGCTGTGCATCCTGTGGCACTTGGCTGAAGAGTGTTACATGATTGTCGATGAGGTATGGGATGAGGATCTCATCCTCCAAATGGGTGTAAGGTGGCAGCCTGGCACGCAGCATACCTGGAAGACATAATGATGGAGACAGGTCACAGCAACTCACAGAGAAGTACAGAAGTACAGCTGAACATACATGTATATCACATTTATTAAGATTACAAATATGTCTTTGCAAATCTACATGACACTAACACCACTGACATGTTTAACTCACACACATTTGACACTTACTGGTGATTTAATGTTATCACCATATATGTGTGTGTCAAGTGATGACATTGCTCATACTCCATGTGAATGTCTTGATGTGGGCATGTCTGTTTGCCTGTACTGGTGTCTTTACCTATGAGCACATGCCTGGATGTGTTCACATTAATGCAATAGACCTTAATGCTGTGTATATTTCCATATATAGTCATACACAGCCTTATGGGACGTGACCTGTGACCCAGCAGACTTGTTCACAGAAAGTTTTACAAGTATGTGTTTTGACATATACATCTACATGGTACTGTACAGCTGTTTAGCATCCTGCCATGTATTACCCATGTTGCACATGTGAAACACATGGGACAATGGCTAGTCTGATGGTATTTGCAGGGTTGGATATCAACTATAGCATGTATGGCCATAGTGAACTAGTAGGCTATATGCCCTGGGCCATTTATGAGACTAGGCTGAAAGGTTACCTAGCTGTAGCCAACAAGCAGGTAAGTTTCTGTGGCCAGTTAAAGCAGTGCCGCAGAACTGATCCACAGGGTTACTGATATATGTGCCATGCGGTCCTCACACCATGTCACAAAGAGGGGCAATGTGCAGCTTCGCTGGACAAGGATGCATAGTATGGCAGGAGTATGTAAAGTGTATGGGACAGAGATCTGTCAGGCATGTTGTGATCCTTGTACTAGAAAGGTGGATGTCCATGAAGTATGTGTTTATTTGAAATCAGGATGTGTAAGTGTAGCATGTCCAACATCTCTGGGTTGGACATGGCTTTATTCAGGGTAGGCATCATGCTACATAGTGGGGCAAGGGTTTGGGAAGGCCAGTGTAGGCCATCTGAACATGGCCAATAACCCTTAAAGGAGATATGTGATATATTATGAGTCACTTGAGTGTTGAGTATGGCTGAACGATGATCTCTATATTCATGGATGGTACCCTGTCATGATTAGGGGTGCCGTATAACCACCTGTCTGATGTGGTGAAGTAACTATCAAAGGAAAGACTACTGTTCAGCTGCATCCCATACACACACAGTTTCCATTATGTTGACTGCAGCCTAGGTGGTAGTTCATGGGTACAGGGTTTTTAATATAGGGGATGACAATGCAATACTTAGTTGTCAGATTGTGGCCATACGTCACACACCACACATCGACCCACAAAGACCCTTCTGTATGTTGACCACAGCACACATTGAGTTAACTATTGCTCCTAGTTCATAGTCATTTGCAAACATCAATAGGCAGATGCCTTCTGTGCTAGTCTGTGTGGTATAGATAACAAAGAGGGGGAGTACCAGGAATTAACCCTGTATTACTGTAGCTGGCACTGGTTTGATGTGCGTGTATTAGTCAGACACCTTCTGTAGTGTTGGTTCTGCTAGCAGTCCAGTTGCCAACCACTCCTGTGACATAGGAATATACACATAGTTTACTGAGGGTAGCTGGGACACAGTATGGGTGATGGTGTCCTAAGACCCGGCAAGGGCATGATATGCTGTGTGAATCAAACTTACTGTCATCTACATCTGCACTGACTACATCAAATAAGTTGATCACAGTTCATGGCCTTACAGACCAGACTCAGCAGGGTAGTAGTGCACTATTTCCCATTATCAGTGGTGTCTCCCATTTTGTGGGGTGTGATAACTGTTGCTGTGCACCATTCAGTGTGTACACAGCCTGACATGAAGCTATGATTGAACATGATGTGTATGTGGAGAGCAAATTGTTCTGACATTTCTGTAGGATACACCCTGGGATGTTGACAGGTCCCATGAAAGCTGTATGTATGGCTTTAGAGAGTGCAGCATGTACCTGCATAGTTGTTATTACAAGGGCTCTGTAGTGTACATGGATACATAAATATATATACCTGTTAGCGGAGAGGTGGGAGTGGGTTTAGGTTCTCAAGACCCTATCTGGATGAACAGGTACTATTTCTGTAGGTGCAGTACTCCCCATGCCATAGTGCTGTGAAGCATGGAAGGTCTTGTTGTTGCCATTATGATTCATGACACAGCTATAGAATGCTCTGTGGTTGGCCTCATAATATGTGGCTGATTAGTTTCACAGTAGCTTTGTGTGGTTTTATATGGTGTATCTGCATCTTACTGAGGCTGACCAGGGATCACCTCCACTCATGTGCGTTCACTCTTGCAACAGTTACTACCTTCTGTGATACACTTTAAGGCAGGGTATCACCAGTTTGCCTTCTTGTTTGTGTTTGGTTGAATCTTGGTTATGTTTTAATGGCACAATCGCTGCATGTATGTGAGTGCTTAAAGTTCATTTGTATAGGATTCAGCATTTGCACATGCATTGTCCATCTGCATGTGGAATGTGTGACACAGGTCACTGTAGGGTATACAGATGACACCCCTGCATATCTGTAACCATATTACTGATGCCTGGCAACTATGCCCAGACATGGCTAACTTAGCAGTACTCCATGTTCCACATGCCATCTGTGTACCTCACACACATGAGGAGCAAGCTTGACAGTGATATCTGACACCAGCAAGGTGAATGTACTGTATCTGTGGCCTGCTGTGGTTGTATGTGTTTGTTGTGCTGCACATGTATGTATTTGGATACTGTATAGGTGAATGCTTTCATGTCGTGGACACATTCAAGATGTTCAAGACATGTTATGTGGTGGTTTTGATGTCATGCCTACACAAGCTGTGCACAGGCCTGTATGATGTTTAGTGTTTCACATCTGCAATATCACCGTTACACAAAGGCCGTAGTTGTATTGTGTCGAGCCAATGCACAACACTTCTACTATGTGTATGTTGCTTCATGTCTCTGGCCATCCGCCATGGCCATATGTACACATGTTTTGTCCAATGGTTGTGATGGGCATCTATGTCAGATGTCAGTGTCATCCCATATGGCATACACCCATAGATGGCATATGCTCCACTGAGGACAGGGTTATGCAGATAAAGGGTGGTATGTTTGGGATGTGAGATATGTTTTACAGGATAGTTGAGCAGTGTTAAAGTCAGCCCACTACATGTCATGGACATGTCAGATAGCACATGACATTGTGTGACATTAATAGCATGGGTATAATCCACAAGGGTGAATCCTGTGGGCTGGTCATACTCCAGCTCCAACACATTTAGAGCGTGTGCACACATATGCTCTCTGTATAGTGCTGTTTATATTCCCCACATGTGTAATGCTGATCTGTAGTACCTGTCCCTACAGTGAACCACACCTCCACCATTGTATTCACAGCTGTCCACACATCTAGCAATGACAGTTTGTAAGGTTTAGTGTAGGTGTTTCATATAGTCTTCAATCATTCCACATGGGTAACCAATGTGATGCATTGCAGGTCTGGCCAGTGTATATTAACAGGACCACTATACATTATATGTACATGTGTTAAATGGCCACATGGCACATAGCATGCAATTAATATGATCTGTGCATTATCAATCCTGGTAAATAACAATCTCACCAGCAACAGGCTGGTGTCACTGCAAAATGCCAGAGGTTCCTAAATAGAAGTGTTACAGCAGTAAGGTCATTATCCACACCTGTGTGATAGCTACAGGGTGCAATGTCCATATTAGCACATAAGCCAGTACAATAGACTATACTATGGAGTATGCACATCTATGTATACATAGAATAGCACACTATAGTATGTGGCATGTGTGCATACATGCCTTGCATATGATGTTACATTACATATTGCACAGTAACATCTGTAACTATATGAAATATAGTTGTGTTATATGTGCAGTAGTGACTTACCAGGCAACTCCAGGCTCGGTTTTTGAGAGACACCTACCTCCAGAATACCAACTAAAGCTTGTGAGTGGAGGTCTGCAGGTGTCCCCAGGTTGGCCAGTAGCTCCTTGGTACGTGTGAGTAGTGCTAGGTGAGTGGCCTCCCACCTGTTGCACCTTGTTCCCTGGCAATTGCATTAGCATGCTGTTTTGCGCATCTTATGAGGTCCGTGCAGTGTCAGCGCACCTGCTGATAGGTGCAATTGTGGCCGCCAACATCATTTATCCTCCTGCAGAGTTCCTTCCACTGGGCATCCTAGTGCTGTGCATCCTGTGGCACATGGCTGAAGAGTGTTACATTATTGTCGATGAGGTATGGGATGAGGATCTCATCCTCCAAATGGGTGTAAGGTGGCAGCCTGGCACGCAGCATACCTGGAAGACATAATGATGGAGACAGGTCACAGCAACTCACAGAGAAGTACAGAAGTACAGCTGAACATACATGTATATCACATTTATTAAGATTACAAATATGTCTTTGCAAATCTACATGACACTAACACCACTGACATGTTTAACTCACACACATTTGACACTTACTGGTGATTTAATGTTATCACCATATATGTGTGTGTGTCAAGTGATGACATTGCTCATACTCCATGTGAATGTCTTGATGTGGGCATGTCTGTTTGCCTGTACTGGTGTCTTTACCTATGAGCACATGCCTGGATGTGTTTACATTAATGCAATAGACCTTAATGCTGTGTATATTTCCATATATAGTCATACACAGCCTTATGGGATGTGACCTGTGACCCGGCAGACTTGTTCACAGAAAGTTTTACAAGTATGTGTTTTGACATATACATCTACATGGCACTGTACAGCTGTTTAGCATCCTGCCATGTATTACCCATGTTGCACATGTGAAACACATGGGACAATGGCTAGTCTGATGGTATTTGCAGGGTTGGATATCAACTATAGCATGTATGGTCATAGTGAACTAGTAGGCTATATGCCCTGGGCCATTTATGAGACTAGGCTGAAAGGTTACCTAGCTGTAGCCAACAAACAGGTAAGTTTCTGTGGCCAGTTAAAGCAGTGCCGCAGAACTGATCCACAGGGTTACTGATATATGTGCCATGCGGTCCTCACACCATGTCACAAAGAGGGGCAATGTGCAGCTTCGCTGGACAAGGATGCATAGTATGGCAGGAGTATGTAAAGTGTATGGGACAGAGATCTGTCAGGCATGTTGTGATCCTTGTACTAGAAAGGTGGATGTCCATGAAGTATGTGTTTATTTGAAATCAGGATGTGTAAGTGTAGCATGTCCAACATCTCTGGGTTGGACATGGCTTTATTCAGGGTAGGCATCATGCTACATAGTGGGGCAAGGGTTTGGGAAGGCCAGTGTAGGCCATCTGAACATGGCCAATAACCCTTAAAGGAGATATGTGATATATTATGAGTCACTTGAGTGTTGAGTATGGCTGAACGATGATCTCTATATTCATGGATGGTACCCTGTCATGATTAGGGGTGCCACGTATAACCACCTGTCTGATGTGGTGAAGTAACTATCAAAGGAAAGACTACTGTTCAGCTGCATCCCATACACACACAGTTTCCATTATGTTGACTGCAGCCTAGGTGGTAGTTCATGGGTACAGGGTTTTTAATATAGGGGATGACAATGCAATACTTAGTTGTCAGATTGTGGCCATACGTCACACACCACACATCGACCCACAAAGACCCTTCTGTATGTTGACCACAGCACACATTGAGTTAACTATTGCTCCTAGTTCATAGTCATTTGCAAACATCAATAGGCAGATGCCTTCTGTGCTAGTCTGTGTGGTATAGATAACAAAGAGGGGGAGTACCAGGAATTAACCCTGTATTACTGTAGCTGGCACTGGTTTGATGTGCGTGTATTAGTCAGACACCTTCTGTAGTGTTGGTTCTGCTAGCAGTCCAGTTGCCAACCACTCCTGTGACATAGGAATATACACATAGTTTACTGAGGGTAGCTGGGACACAGTATGGGTGATGGTGTCCTAAGACCCGGCAAGGGCATGATATGCTGTGTGAATCAAACTTACTGTCATCTACATCTGCACTGACTACATCAAATAAGTTGATCACAGTTCATGGCCTTACAGACCAGACTCAGCAGGGTAGTAGTGCACTATTTCCCATTATCAGTGGTGTCTCCCATTTTGTGGGGTGTGATAACTGTTGCTGTGCACCATTCAGTGTGTACACAGCCTGACACGAAGCTATGATTGAACATGATGTATGTGTATGTGGAGAGCAAATTGTTCTGACATTTCTGTAGGATACACCCTGGGATGTTGACAGGTCCCATGAAAGCTGTATGTATGGCTTTAGAGAGTGCAGCATGTACCTGCATAGTTGTTATTACAAGGGCTCTGTAGTGTACATGGATACATAAATATATATACCTGTTAGCGGAGAGGTGGGAGTGGGTTTAGGTTCTCAAGACCCTATCTGGATGAACAGGTACTATTTCTGTAGGTGCAGTACTCCCCATGCCATAGTGCTGTGAAGCACGGCAGGTCTTGTTGTTGCCATTATGATTCATGACACAGCTATAGAATGCTCTGTGGTTGGCCTCATAATATGTGGCTGATTAGTTTCACAGTAGTTTTGTGTGGTTTTATATGGTGTATCTGCATCTTACTGAGGCTGACCAGGGATCACCTCCACTCATGTGTGTTCACTCTTGCAACAGTTACTACCTTCTGTGATACACTTTAAGGCAGGGTATCACCAGTTTGCCTTCTTGTTTGTGTTTGGTTGAATCTTGGTTATGTTTTAATGGCACAATCGCTGCATGTATGTGAGTGCTTAAAGTTCATTTGTATAGGATTCAGCATTTGCACATGCATTGTCCATCTGCATGGGTGCCATGACAGTCACCACTTCACTCTTAAGAAGCATAACATTGGCTTTGGAGACTGACTATGTGTAGCATACTGTTAGCCCTGTTTGTGTGACTATGATGATCCAGGTCATTGGGGTTGATGAAATCCAACATGCATTGAGCGCAGGTGTTGGTACATGAGGGGTCTTCCCAGTTCATAATGTAATAGCTGAGAGTAGCCATTATTTTGTTTTTCTGTCTGAAACCTAATATTCCCCATTACAGCACAATATGACAGTTGGGAATGCTGAGGCATGGAGGGTGATCTGTCGCAAGGTTTAATTTGGATTCCACTTTGGCACAAAGGTAGTTGCTCAGCATAATGCATCTGAAGTTATGCAAGTGCATCTAGCGTGGGGGTATACATATCCTTCAGGAATATGGACACACCTGTGGCCCATGTGTTCCAATAATGGATAATGGGCAAGAGGTGAGGTATGTGTTATAACATGGTCATGCAGTTGTGCTCTCCGGAGGGTTGAACCATATCTCAGTCACTGCACATGAGATGTTCTCCATGTTAAGAATTGACATAAGTGAGTCCATATTGAGTTTCTGAAATGTATCAATGAGTAGCAAGATCCATGGTTTATTGCTTGGCTGTCCCTGTTATAGCAGTGGACTTTCACTATAACTTTGCATGATGAAGGCACTATAGGGGAAGCATGAGCCCTAGCCAGTATCCAGATTCCCAGGGGTGACAGGTGCAGGCCCTGTCTGGCAAAGCATCATGGTCTGCCAACCATGTTATCCCAGGCAGAGAGATACTGGATACCCTTTGCATTGCACCAGTACATTAGACAATTGTGGAATACAATCCTTTTGTCCCTGTACTGCAGTATCATTCTGGCCAATGGCAGAATGCTACCCAGGCCTTGGGTCATACCTGCATGGGCTACAAGACCTGACAGTTCCTACATGTGTGTTTCCATGCAGTCCAGGCTACTGCATCACAGGTCCTGCACAACAACATGGAATATGCCAGGGCCATGTGTATAGTTCAAAAGGTGGTCTGAGTGTATGGGTATGTGGCTAATCATGGCAGACAGGCAGCTGACAGTATGTTTGCCCTCGTATAGCTTGGTGTGTAACATAGTGCTTGAGTTTGCTTTCACAAATGAGTACTGTTGGGCATGTTTCTGTTCACGTGTTCTGAGGTGTGGCACAATTATGCAAACTATGTCATACAGTTTGTGTATTTTGTTGTCTGTCTATTCCAGCTTGGGAGGTCACTTGCTTGGTCAGATACTTAGAAGCCTCTGTGAATGTGTATGATTTCTGGTAGTATGTGTGGGTGTCCTTACTGTGTTCTGGTAAGGGTATGTGTTGGTTGTGATGATGAGATGCATGTGTTAACTTACACCTCATGACTGTCCAGTCCAGTCATGGCTGTAAACTTGACTGCCTTCCAGCTTACCCCTGTAGCTGTATCCCAGACAATGTGTGGGGTGTGATGTTAGGTGGGTTTGGCAGTGTACATGGCATAGAGATTACATTCTCCCAGGATGGCCACATACACAAAGCTACACCAAGTATATACTGCTGCAGAGTCAAAAATACAAAGCACAACGAAAAAGTTGAGGTAAAAAACACACCTTTATCAAACACAAAGCTTTCAGGTACAAGACCCTTTCTCAATCATTGAGAAAGGGTCTTGTACCTGAAAGCTTTGTGTTTGATAAAGGTGTGTTTTTTACCTCAACTTTTTCGTTGTGCTTCACATACACAAAGCTGACATTAGTAAACACCAGTAGCTGACTAGTGGACATGCCTGTGTGAGCATTCAGTACTACAAGTACCAAGTACTGTATTTAGTTTACGTATTGTGTATGAAGATGTTTTAGAAGTGATGCTCACAAGTAATTACTTGTGTTATGGACGTGACAACAGTGGCTATTACAGAAACATAGTAGCTACCTTTAGCAGCAATCCTCCTCTGAGGAGCACATCACATCATGATAGTTGATTGCAGATGATGTAAGTGTCTACAGGTCTGTTTCCTTTTCTGGGTATATACTCACATATCCACCAATACCATGAGCTCTGTTGGGCACAAACACCCACTCCCTAAACAGTCATGTATCAATAGACTCTGCTGTCACTATCAACATGATCATGATATAATTTGATAGTGTAAGCCATCACCTATGAAGCACCTATTACACATGTGCAGCAGTCTCCTACATCTTACACTCCTACTGCAGATGTTAAACTGGAGTGAGAGATGATATGCAACCTGTTTCATTACCAGTACTGTGCACTACCTTACATAGCGTCTATATCAGAACATCGAAGTTTTAAAACTTCGAATATTCTAATATCGACCCGTTTTGAGTGAACGCTAAAAATAGTGAAGCTGCAGAACACAGAATTCTTTCCTAGGGAAATAATTTGGTTGGCCGGTTCTGTGGCTTCGCTATTTTCAGCGCTGTGGTGGAAAGTTACGGGTCGGTTTCAGGGAAGTCTGCAATTGTGTGGTCATTAGGGTTAGGGCGTGGGTTAGGTGAGTTAGGGTTAGGGCGCGGGTTAGGTGAGTTAGGGTTAGGACGCGGGTTAGGTGAGATAGGGTTTGGGCGCGGGTTAGATGAGTGTGCGATAGTGACAGATCTTATAGTTAGGGTTTGGGTTAAGGTAAGTGAATAGATAGTAGTGTATGTACAGTTTAGTGTAGGGTTAGTTGTAGGATTATAAGTGTATGTGTGTGTGGACTGATGTTTTTTAGGTGTGCTTGTGTTGTGTGTATGTGTTTCAGAATAGCAGATTTTTTCCCCAAGGAAAAAATTTGCTATTCTGAATGTTCGATATGTGGTTTAGAAATTTTAGGTTCGCTGAAATAGCGTTCGCTATTTTCATCTTTCGATACCGTGATATAAATGCCCTTATATACAGTATTTGCAAGAGGCTGTTAGGTTGGCAATGAGAGGTTAGGCTACACAAACCTGAAAGTTCAACCAGTGTGTCTCTACTCTCAATATCCACTCTATGGAGGTGTGCACATAGCCATTTGGCCAAGCTCTGTAACAAGGGTCACTTCACATTTGCATAACCTGTACACATGCACAGCTGTTATTGCTTGCACTCTATACTAGAGAGGTGGATATTACATGTGTTATGTGCATGGATAGTTACCTAGCTCCAATTATCTTTGCTATCAAGCTGCTAAACTGTCAGATGAATACAAGTCATATGTATCCTGTTATTGAGTATTGTAATTGCCAATAGACATAACTAATGTTTGCATAACATAACAGAAATGCTATGTAAAATGTAATTCAGATCTGCCTAAAATAGTGTACATTACACAGTTAATGGCACAATATCCCACAATGCAAACCATATTTGCACAGTAAGCCCACCTTTGATATGTTCATCTTACTTATACACCCATACATCTGTCTACTGTTACAATATATCGACATATACTATCCCCTGTTATAGCACATACTTGTTGGACCAACCCTGACACTGACAATGGCTGGAAGAGAACTGGTGAGTTCCAAGCCCATATATATCATCCCTTGTGGTGTATGAGGAGTTTGCTTGTGACCTACAGCAGTACACACATAGAATACTACAAGCATTACTACTGCTCAACAATACATCGCTACAAGATAGCTATTTCCACTATATGCATTGATTACACTGTAATTCTTACACAACAGGTACTACATACACAGACATACTAAATGTTATACATACCTTCTTAGTAATTGGAGGTGTTAGTGACTGGTATATTACTCATTTTCGGCTTGTGTTTCAGTATTTTGTACTGTTCTATAGGTAGATACAGATGGTTTGAATGTGTGACAAGGCATCCTTTTATAGTTAGAAATCAGTAACATGTGCTATCTTGATAACCAATTGGTGTTCCTAAGTAGTTAATTACATGCACATCAGCTGTGCAGCTACTGACTTAGCCAATACCATGGCAACAGTGGAGTATAATTGAGTACTCCACTTTGGCGTTGTCCCTTTGCCTTACTTGTGAGGAAGACAGCCTGGAACTGTTGTTTGAAATCTATTGCAACAGCTGTATGGAGATAAACACTAATATATTGTGTGTAATGCCTAGAGGATTTGGTCTAAATGTGAGTACTGCTGTTATATTTCTGAACATTGCTACTTGTGCAGGGTTTGTCTGTACCTAATACTTCTGCATATGTTTCAGTCTGGTCAGGATGTTTGACCAGCTCAAGGCTGCATGGCTATGCATATAATGTTAGGAGATTTACAGTGTGCTTACCAGACATCTTTAGTTTGGTGTTAATGTGTATCATACTGTGCTGATAATCAGTAATCAGTAACACTTCCTGGTGTAATTACTTTTCAACCCTCTGAAACGAGAATAGTTCAAACAAACCCGGTAACATCAGCAGCTGTTCCATTGTATAACAGCAATTATTTCACATAGGGCCATGTTAGTGTGTCTATGTCCAGGTATGTTAAGGTTTCAGCAGATGTCGTACAGTGGGTGAATAGTTGGTTATAGTATGACAGTATGTATTGTTGTAATTAGTTTGGGTGTGGGGGAGATGTTGGTGGGTGTACATAGCAGATGCAGGTGTGTAGGAACCACTTTTATACATCTTCTATATGTGTGTGGGGGTTCTTTCCCTATGTGAACATCTATCCCTTAGTGGACTAATACTATGGTAATTGCAGGCTGATTCATTAAGGCACTGTTAAATGCTTCCTGTATAGCATGTGGGTACTGTTAGTTCTTGAATCCTTTTGGCAATACATCAGTATGTAATAAAGTTTTGCTAAATGAAAACTGTCTGTGTATTTCTGTCATGGATATTTGCAGTCATTGTAGTTGTGTTGGTGACTGTGTCCATAGAACATATTTGTAATAGTGTATTGGCATATACTCTTCATATGTTATGTTCATATTGTTTGGGGGGGCAGAATGTATGATTGCTATAGTCCATGTTATACTCAGATATGAGCACTTCAGATGCTGTATACACACATGTATGTATGTGTATATATTACACACATTTATATAATATATATTTTTGCATACATTTGTCTGTACCTCCATAGATGTGGTAGGCTCCTCTGAGGATGGTGTACATGGTTATGGGTTCTAATCCTGGAAAGGGTTATTATTTTACTTCTCAGAGTAGGCACTAGTAGGGAAAGTGTGAATAATGCACATTTAAGCGGTTGTAAGCAGGTTTGCCCGTGGACTGCGCAACGTTAAGCAAAGGTTAAACCTGTGAAGATCTTATCCATTTAACCATGTTTAAGCGCCGCTTACCATCACGCAAACCCGTGCAAACCTGCTTAAAACTTCTTAAAAGTGCTTTAATCCACCTGCATCCAACAGACCTTATTCTGGCCCTCAAAATAAATTAACAGCCCTTGAACACGGGACCATGAACACCACAGTCACTAACTTTACCACTAAGGCATCTAAGATATGTACAAATGTTATGATGTTTAGAATATACATTTTACTACAGGCATTCCTCATTACTGAAAACAAATGTGACAGTCAGTTGGTGTACAGATGTATGATACATGTTAATGTTCATATGTTTGTGGAATTAGGTGTTGCAATGTGACATGACAGGGTGTATTATGGATGAGAATGGTTTTTGCTTTGTGTCCTTTTATATTGTCCCCATACTCCATGTATACCCCTCCAGTTCACTTACTGAACATTCAACCCAGGCTCTCCTTGATGCATAATTTCATTACCCATCATTCCTCGCCCAGCCCAATCTCCACAGGTTAATATTAATAGTTATAATACCAGTGCTACATGTTTTTTTGTATACTCTTCAATTCCTTTGGATTGCTTCTGTG
Source organism: Protopterus annectens (assembly GCF_019279795.1). Taxonomy (NCBI): domain Eukaryota; kingdom Metazoa; phylum Chordata; order Ceratodontiformes; family Protopteridae; genus Protopterus; species Protopterus annectens. Next base: position 1,200,923,370 of record NC_056733.1, read on the forward strand.
TCACAAAGTGTGTTCATAGATGTTTATATATATGGCTATAGATGCAACTGTATACATATATATATATATATATATATATATATATATATATATATATATATATACGTAGTATTAATTTGTAACGGTTATACATATGTAGACTTGTATATGTTGATTCACATACTACAGTACATTACAATGTACTGTACATATGTACACAAAGTGACTGTCCCATTTGTGGTCTGGACTGTGGAATGCCTATAGTATAAGGTGTAGTCTAAAGACCATGAAACATGTATTCAGCTCAGATGGCTTAGTGGTAAGTCCCATGACTATAGTGTGCATGGTCCAGAGTTCAACACCCGCGATTGTTTAAAAATGTTCTTTACTCCAGAATAAGGCTCATTTAAGCAGTTGTAAGCATGTTTAAAAGTGTTTGTGTGACATTAAAGCAGCAGTTAAACAAACTTTAAAACATATAACCTGTGCTCGCAAACATGGCCACATCTGCTAACTACTCAGGATACATACATTTCAGTGAAGTAGCATCTCAGTATGTGCTTACATAACATTACATTCTCTGTTGACTTTACCCTCCAGTGCACATGTTTTTTTAAAATGTTTATTATACTGATGAATACTACCTATATATGCAAGCTGTGGTTAAGGTATACTTTTTAACATGATAAACATCCCTGACTTTATTGGGATTTGAACATTGAATGCACAAATACTATGCAAATGCTGTAACCATTACACTATTGACATTAACATTGCTTCCATCTATTTCCTATTTAGATGATTTCTATGTGTAAGCTAGGCTAGGCAAAGGGCAGAGGCCCCCAAACCCACTAAGCTTCACTTACTCTTGAAATAAAAACATATAGCAAATTAAATGAGAGACTATAAATTACATTCCTAACTACATTAGTCATAGCCCCTCACTGACACACTTCAAGGGAAACCTTGATGTATGAATGGGTAACAGAATATACACCCCTGGGATTATGTGTCCCAGAACCATACAGCCAGGGGGGTGCCCCTCCAGTTTTATAGCTGCAAGACCTGTTGGGGAAATAGAAAGTTTTGATTTTTCATGTTAACATGCCCTCTTTAGATCACTAAATTCCCCAATCACCGTCCACCACCCCAGTCTTCAACAGCTTCCGACAACTCTGCCTGGAATCACTTCATTGGCTATGCTTGACAGAGGCTCAGTTACTTTATCAATGGTGCAGAGAAAGCCAACACACTGTAGCTATGCTTCTAATTGCCCTTGGGCAGATAGCCTACTACCTATCTGTGAACCTCTAAAGTGCAGGCCATCACAGCCATAATATGTGAATAAACAGAACTTTCAGATCACAATATACAGTGAAATATCACCATGTAGTCAGAAAACAGTTAAGTACAGCAAGAACATACAGAGCACTGATACTTAATCACTCCAAAAGCCTATCTTGGAAGCTAGAAGACTTGTATAACTTTAAGGCTTTCTATTGCTTACCGGTAGGTTACCTACAGGAAAGATGAGAAACAAGCACAGATGGGAAACATGCATGCAACACTACCATATCGGCTTATGTGTCAGCCTTAGGCTTTGGAATACTGGCCAAGACTATTAGTGCCCCCATGGTGGGTTTTTTAGAGAAGTCTCAAAGGTGAATCCCACCACTGTAAACAGCACAACAGCAGAATCAATGAAGGTTATGCTACTCAACACCAGAAGTTGTGATCACAACATGCATGGACTCACAGCACTCAGTATGGACAATGTCAACATCTGTGCAGTAACTGAGACCTGTTTTAAGGCTCCTGAGAGCACACCAACACTACCAGACTACACCCCATACCACACATTTTGGCCACAGAACATGGACTGACACAGACCTGGAGGGGGTGTATCCATATTCATCATGGATACCTACACCTCCAGGTTAGTGGGGCAGCATGATACCTCTGAGATCATCCATGTACAGCTAAGATCAGCCATAAATGCAATGCAAACTGTGGCCCGCTACAGATCACCCTCCATGACCCAGGGCCACCACTCACCTACCTGCAGACAGTGGAAAACATGACAGTCCTACCGCACACCCTGGTATTGGTCAATGTCAACTACCCTACCATTTAACTGGGAAACTTACTCAAGTACTCACTTCCAGGTCCAGTGCTTCCTGAAATTTATCACCTCATATGCCCTGTATCAGATAGTAACCTCCCTAATGAGGGGTGGAAACATACTAGAAGTGGTAATCACCAACATGGGTGACAAGAGCACCACAGCGGAGGTAAACCAGTCACTGGTTAGATCTTTCCATGAACTATTCACTGTTTCCACACCCAACCATCTCCCCACTCATGGAAACCACAGCGTATACCTATCCTACAGCTAAATACACACTACTAGAGACAGGGGTGGGGGGTTTTGCAGCCCCCATGCTAAGGGAAAACACTTCTCAAGATACAGACAGATTTACAAATGCACTCTATAAGCATGTACAAGGATGTATGGATTATGCCATCACTGGCAAACCAAGACTCACTCCTCCTAGAAAAGGACACCACTCTGGTGGACCCCTGCAATAAACAGGCTATACAACAGAAGTAGGACAGTAGTCCAGATAAACAGCAAATCCCAAGAAGGGCAGACATTCATGACCAGTATTAATAAGGAACATAGGTCCCTCATGAAATCATCCAGGTCTAACATCAACAGGAAAATATAATCACAAAGCCTTCTTTGGCTATGTCAAGGATCTAAGTGGTAGCACACATTTGCACTGTGCCAGTGCAATATAGCACAAAATATACTGACCATACTGATATCACCAATATCCTTGCAGATACATTCAGTGCAAACTTCACCCCCTAAAGAGCCCACACCAATGCCCAAAAAGTACAGTATCCCAGACATCAGAGACACACAGGTGGAAATGGCCCTCTCTAACAGCAATACACAGCGTCAATGGAGGTAGATGGTGTCGAAGACTGCATCTTGCAAACACTACAAGACAACTGACCCCCCACCCTAATTAAGCTTTTCAACCTCAGCCTCTCCACAGGCTACATGCCCATACAATGGTGCGTGGCAACGGTTATTCCACTCCACCAAGGTGGAAACACAACTGACCATGTAACTACCACCCCATAAGCCTGACTAGCCTGGTCTGCAAAGCTATGGAGTGCATCCTCATGGCACTCATTAACAAAGACATTGGTAACATCCAAGCACTTGACCAGGTCAGCTTGGTTGAGTGGAGTTCATGCCTACTGAACCTGTTTGACGTCTTACAGACAGTCATCAAGACATTAGATGAGGGGAGAGGTGGTTCACACATACTACCTGGACCTCGGCAAGGCTTTTGACTCCATTCCCCACTCAGGTATTATTGATAAATTCACCAGCCTGTACATACGCCCAAACATCACAGGATGGGTTGCCAATGGGCTTACACACACAACCCACATGTTACGAGTAGGTCCCACTCTTAACCAGTCACGACTGGTGTCCCACAAGACTCAGTCCTGGGACCTCTACTGTTTGGCATATACTTCTCAGAGGTACAGGTAAACACAGGTGGGCTACAGCAGACCATGTTTGGCAATGACTGCAAACTGGGAGCCATACTTGACAGTCCAGCTGACACAGACATCCTTTAATGGGCCTCACAGAGACCAACACAGGGTGTCAACGTCATGGCCTCCAGCTAAGTGCCACAAACTGCGTGTTCATTCCATTGTGGAATATTAAGCACCCACATATTAACACATAAGTTGCAGCCACTTTAATACAGATGAGATAATAGGGTATCTTGGGACTAAGGTAGATAGTGATCTCTCCTTTGACAAGCATATCTCCAAAGTAGTTAGGACATCCTTCTATGTAGGCCATCTGATTACTAAAGGGTTTGCTTCTAGACATACTGAGGTTATAGTGCCCCTTTACACATTACTCATCAGTCACATCATAGAGTATAGTAACCCATTTGGGATGTACCTCAGAAGACACATCCAACAACTGGAAGGTCCACAAATCTACCTCACCAAGAGGATTACTGGTCTCAAACATATGTCCTATGCAGCCAGACTGAATAAACTCCTACTTTACTCAGTGGCAAATCGTTTAAGCAGAGATGATCTCTGCTGGCCAACAAAGCCATGTCAAACTCAGACTTAATGGATATGCTCCACCTATGGGAATCCATGTCACAGTGAGCCACACACTGTAGTGAGCTGAACCTTGTCACAACAACAACTGGAAGATGCTGGAGAGATGGATTCCTGTCACAGAAACTCCCCATACTTTGGAGCAACATCCCTAATTACATTATACAGAGCCCCTCACTAACACTCTTTAACAGAAACCATGAAGAGTGGATGCTCCACAGAGGGACAGTTAATAAATCAATGGGGTGGCAAAAGCTGGCACATTTTGGCTAGACTTATGAATGCCCTCAGGCACTTAGACAAGTACCTACCTATGAACCTATGAACCTATACATACAGTATCAGCACATGCTGATAGCTTAATTTACTGTTCAGGTGTTGACTTACCTTGTGCCAATAGCTGTTGTGTGTGCAATAGTTGAGGGCTGCCTATGTTGGATGCACACAGTAGACTGCCTATACATGACAATTTACAGGTAGTCTTGTGTGTGTGCCATCCATTTTTACTGTGTGTGCAGGTGGAGAAAGGTGTCAGTCCCTAGGTGCCTATAGGTGCCTACACTGTCAGTGTGTGTGATATACTTTCCCTCCTTGCCAAGGCATGCTCATACTGGGCATGCCTCCATCTGCCTACTGGGGCTGGTTCAGGGTGTTCATGGTCTGAGTACCTATGTGCCTGTGGAGCCCTTGGCAATGGTGGTAGGCTGTGAGGGCCTTCACCATTATGTCCCTGTTGCAGCTTTTTCCGCAGGATCATATTGTGTAGCATGGCACATACTATGAAGATGTGGGCACACGTGCCTGGAGAGTACTGCAAGGCTCCACCAGATATGTCCACACAATGGAACTGTGATTTAAGCATCCCAAACACATGCTCTATGATGATTCTGGTTTCAGAGTGTGCCATGGCATTCCTGCATGGGTGTGTTTGCATTTCTGATGGGAGTCATCATCCATGGTTCCAGTGCATAGCCAGCATACCCCACCAGGTGGCCATATGGGATGTACCCCCTGGCAAATACCTGATACAGCTGTGAGCATGCCAGATGTGGGAGTCATGATAGCTTCCAGGGCTGCCAGCACACACATCCATGATAATGCCCTGGGCATTGCACACAACCTGGCAGTTGATGAAGGGGTATCCCTTGCAGTTTATGTAGCACCTACCCTGCTCACCGTGTGGTGACTTGATGTGTATGTGCATGCAGTCTTTTGCACCCAGTACCTGTGGGTATTCTGCCATATGGTGGAAGAGACGCATATTGCTGGCCAACTCCTCCTGCATTTGGGGGAAGTATATGTGTTCATTGGCATGTGGTAACATGGCATCCAGGAACTGGTAAAGTACCCTGGATGCTGATGCCTGTGAGATCCCCATGATATCCCCAGTTGGCCTTTGAAAGGTACCTGTAGCTAGTATTCTCAGGCTTACACATACCATCATATCCACTGGGATGGGTTCCCCTCTGTTTGTTCTGGCTCTGAGGCCTGGCCAGCACAGCTCCACAAGTTGCTGTAGGGTGTCCCTGTTTACCCTGTAACACATTACTATCCCCAAATCATGTAGCCCCTGGTAGTTTACCCTGGGTCTGAACACTCTTCTCTTCCTCTGGTGCCTGAGGTGGTTGTGTGCATTATCCTCCACACCACCTTCAGTCTCCAACACATGCTGTTGGATCAAAGCTATGGCAGCCCCAAACATGTACATACTAAAAGTCCTCCATCTGTATGCACCAATGGTGCAGAGTGTATGGGAATACACAAGTGTGTGTGAGGTGCTTTCACACTTTATACTATTGTGCTATGGATGCTGTGGATGTCATTGGGTGTGTATCAGCAATTCCAGCTGCAGGGTATCTTAATTATGGGTTTTACAGTGAGTACTGCAAATGTGGGGCCTTTAGTGTGGAGTTATGCTTGCCTGCCTTGATTAATCTCTTGCCCATTTATTCACTTTTAAACCTGGATCCCTTCCCATTATTAGGCATGCATCCACCTGCCGTCTTTCTTGTTTTGTACTTTTCCTGCCCAGCCATGTGTTGCAAAATGTGTCTTGTAGCTGATATACTGCAAATCCGCTTTGTTCTGCTGTGACACTTTACTGTTTTCTTTGCAGTATAGCCCTTCCCTTTCCTGTTCTGCAGGTAGCTGCTTGCAGCCTTGTTAGCTGTTGTCAATGGCCCACTGTAGGTTCCTAGGGGTTAATTAGTCATTTGTACTCCAATTTCCCTGCTGCAGCATTTCCTTATTTCTTTCCTATATCTTTCCTGTTTCAGCTCCGGTGTGCGCTGTACAAACCCATTTACCAGGTTTAAGCATGTTTTCATCTACGTTTACATGCATACTTGGTTACCTTGTGTACTCTCAGCTAAGCAAAGCTATAGGCAGTTCGACACACCCCTATCCTGCAGCTCTGCTTAGCTACGGGCAAACTGGATTAGCAATGCTCCAATGTGCTTACAGCTAAGGTGACACACCCCTCTCTTGATGTCATCTTTATTTCAAGGGCACACCTCAGTGTTATAATGCTACGCTGTGAGGTGCATCCTTACACCAGTGGGGAATCTGTGATTCACTATTATTCCTCTCATTTGCATGGCATTGCCTACTAATTCCTAGCTACCGCCCAAAGCACTGTCACAACCTCTTAACAACCCTTACACCACGGTGTGGTGTAACATGCCTGCCATTGACTATTATGGGAAAATCATGATATGTGTTACATTGCAGTTTTATTCTATATTTTTCTATTTTTCTTGCGATCCGGTTTGCGCGCCGCTGCCCTGCGCTTAAACTTCGCGATAGTGCATTTTTTTATGTCAATGGCTATATATTTAGCCATTGGCATATATTAACAATATAATACATGTTTGGACGGCTGTCATCGCTCCGATTTTATGTTTGCAAAAATGTAAACCTTTTTTTACAGTTTACATTTCTGCATGCTTACACTATGCCTGCAACACTTCCTGGATCGCTAAATACCTTAATTTGCATGCTACACTGCTGCAACTGGAGTAATTAGCATACAGGGGCCAGGAGCAGTGTGGGTGTAGCATACACAGGTAGTGCACGTGGAAACAGCTCATACCTGGATCGCTCGATGGTCAGATTTGGTGTTGGAACACCAATGCTACGCCTGCACCTGGCGCAAGCTTCATGAATCCCGGGGATTGTTTTTAATGGAGTTTTTGCTGGAAGCATTTTAAATGGGATTGTGGTGCAACAGGGTAAGGGAATTTGTCCTTATCCCACTGTTGTGCAACCTCCGAGCTGATATATATAATTACAAGGGTATGTGGAGGTAAAAGGTGCCTTGCCCTACTGCAAAAAAAAAAAAAATATATATATATATATATATATATATATATATATATCTTAAAATAAAATTATTTATTTATTTTTTTTTCAATCATTTTAGAATATTTAAAATGACCATTAATTTGATCATCATTATTTCAGATTTCTGGTATTTGGTTCTATACTCAACTGCATACATGCAATAATGTTTGACTTTTAAAATTAAAAACTTTGTATAAGAAAAATTCTGAATATTATGTGGCTTTGCTTTATAATTAGTGTGATTTGTTGCTGTCAGTTCATTTAATAACAAACTGAATTCCTGTAATCTGTTGCTAGGTGTTCCACCAATCTGTCTGTTCTTAAAAAGAAGGGATTAATAACACGTGCCTTAGATGTGACAGTCTTGATCTCAATGATGTTGTACCAACGTTGGCCATTTTCTTTCTTTTATTTAATTATTTTGGGGTCGTCTAGAAGTTCAATAATGAATAGAGATAATAGAAGCGGGTCTCATATAGAGCCTTGAGGAACTCCTGTATTCAGTGTTCCAGTTGCAGATATTTGATTTTTTGAAAGTACTTTAAAAGTACTTTTATAGAAGTAGTTTTGGAATCATATTATACTATCAGATCCAAACTTAATTTTAGAAAGTTTGTTAAGCAAAATGTTGTGGTTAACTGTTTCAAAGGTTCTAGTCATGTATGTAAATACGCCAGCAGTCACAAGACCATTGTTTATATAGAAACTGATAGAATTTGTGGCCGGGAGTAATGAAGTGATACTTGCTACATGCATTTCAAAATCCATTTGTTTCTCAGATAGTATGCTATTGTTACTTATATGCTGGAGTAGTTCCTTGTAAAGTACCTTTTCAAAAATTTTTGTTAAGGTGAATAGAGTATAGTAGAGTAGAGATGAGGAATCAGTCTTTATGAGATTTGAGGGTAGGTGTCTTAGGTAGAAGTATTATAAATGAATGCCTTAGAATAGGAGCTAGTGTTTCTGTAGTAAGGGATAGGTTGTATATGTAGGTAAAGGGTATGGCTAAGTAATTTGTAGCTTTTCTTAGAAAAATAGGATGAATTTTGTTAAATTTTGAGAAGGATTGTTTTAGGTTGATTACTAATTTCTTTGTTTCTTTTTCCATGATTTCTCTAAAGTGGAAAGAGGCTGTAAATCCTGCTGAGGTGCAGAGGGGTGTTTGTGTGCTGTTGCTTACAGAGTTATGAAGGTTGCTATTGTTAGTTTTAACTGTGCTAATGATGTCTTGGATAGAAGTTAGAAGGAAGGATTTAAAGTCTTCAACCTGTTTTTTTTGTTGTTGATATCCTTATTATTAGAGTGGCAGCTAACATTATTATTATTATATTATTATTATTATTATTATTATTATTATTAATATGTCCCGTGGTATGTTTGATTTCCTTCGAGAATTGGTCAGGATTAGCTGAAGCTGCAAGTTATTTTTCATGGCGAAAGGTGGATTTAGCAGTGCTAGTTGCTATTTTGGCCTATTTTCTTAAGATAAGGATGTTTTTTAAGGGCTATTATCTGATTTGTTTTGCTTCAAGTGAAACAAGGCAATGTTTTTTCTTTCATAAGTTTCTTAATGTCTTGTGTCAACTGGGGACAAGTTTCTCCCCTAAGAGAACATGGAAAGAGGGAGTCCAGAGTTGAGAAGAGAATGTCAATGAAAATGTTAATGCTGAGGTAGATTCTTTTTAATGTATAATGCAGATCAGATGATAAAACTAAGTTGATTGTGGAGGGAGATTAATTAGTGGTCTGCGATGGTGTTCTGATAACAATTTGTGGTAGATGTTTTGCATTCGTGAAGGACCAAGTAGCAAGGACAGGACAGTGATCACTCAGTAAGTTAGGCAGTATAGAAGAAATGCCTGTGCAGCGATGTGCATTATTGGTTATTATGACATCTAAAGTAGAATAGTGGCCAGTGAATATATTTGATCTGGCAGGGTGTTTTATCAATTGTTGTAGAATAAATTGATAGATAATTTTGTCTAGGTTTTGGGCTTCCTTACCAAGGCCATCAAAACTCAGGTCACCCAGACAGGTAATATTTTTATTACAGCCATTGGAGAAAATTTCAGTGAGG
>NC_056733.1:1200935437-1201012937 GCF_019279795.1 Protopterus annectens
CCCTAAGGTCCATGACTATCGTACCATAGTGGAGGACATAGCTTGTTTTTTATGTCCGCCACTGTGCTGTGGTGTTTTTGGTGAAGTCCACTTATGCAAAAGTTCACTTTTGTTAAAGTGAACTTTCACAGAAGTGAGGCTTCCTATTACAAGTTTGAAGTAGTGAACTTTCGTTGTTGTATTAGGAATCCATATATATATATATATATATATATATATATATATATATATATATATATATATATGGTTCTACCTGACATAGTCGAAACCACACAACACCGACAACGACATCATCGACACCACATAATCGACAGTGCATTAACACGAAACCTCACATACCCGACAACGAAATAACCGACGGTACACAAACACGAAATGCCATACACTGCACATACCACAATAACAACAATAAAAAACAAAACACATCCCCATTCCACAAACCACACACACAACACAAGCACACCAAAATCCTTACAAACCCACACTAAATCTTACATACACAACTATCGACAACCCTAACCCTAAGGTCCGTCACTATCGCACACGTACCTAACCTGCTCCTAACCCTAACTCACTTAACCGCCCCTAACCCAAAGTCTATCCCTACCGCACACTTACCTAACCCACTCCTAACCCTAACTCACTTAACCCGCCCCTATCCCAAAGTCTATCCCTACCGCACACTTACCTAACCAGCTCCCTAACCCTAACTCACTTAACCCACCCCTATCCCCACAGACCGTCAATATCCACACTTACCTGACTCGCACCCTAACGTCCGTCACTACCGCATACTCACACAGCCTTTTCCCATGTCGGCATCCTCGGCGTCGGTGTTGTCATTCGTCGTGTCGGTCTTCTGCATTGCCGATGTTCTGACACTCGCGATTCGCGTCGGTCTTCTTCATTGTCGATCTTCTGGAGCTCCGGATTCCATTGTCGGTGTTCTACGCTGTCGACTAAGCCAGGTAGAACCATATATATATATATATATATATATATATATATATATATATATATATATATATATATATATGGGTCTACTGTATATAATCAAAAACTCACTTTTTCAAAAATAAACAGTAGACCCACAGTTACGCGAAAGTGCACTTCACCGAAAGTGCACTTTCGTGAACACCACTTGAGTGAATGGTTACAGACCTTAGGGTTAAGGCTTGGGATAAGGATAGTTGATAGCTAGTAGGGCTATCCACTATCCTTAACACAAGCTCTAACCTTAAGGTCTGTGACTACCGCACCACAGTGGAGAACATTGCCCGTTCATTCTAGTGGTGTTCGTGAAAGTACACTTTTGGTGAAGTGCACTTTCACTTTATAGTTTCATAGTTTCATAGTTTAGTACTAGGCTATCTGCCCTGGGGCATTTGCAAGCCTAGCCCTAGAGATGTGGCTTTCGCCACCCCATGTAGTGGTACTAAGGTGTATAGAATAAATTTAGAATACTGTGCCTTTGTCTAGTAGTGACATATTGAAGACCCCCTTACTTATTAAAATTAGTTTACTGTGCCTCTGTCAAGTAGCGACACGGGGTGACCCCCGGGGTAAACCTACGATCTCCCATCCACTCGTCAAGATTTCTCTTGAAGAGAGTTAGTGAGGGGCTCTGCCTAACATGGACTGGGATTTTGTTCCAGAGTATGGGAAGCCTCTGAGTTATGAATCTGTCCCTCCAGCATGTTTTATTCATGTTTGTACTGAGGTTTAAATCTTTGGCTCTCGTGGTTCTTATGGATTTGGATTTTTTGAGGTGGAGCATGTCCATCAATTCCTGGTTGGACATGGCCTTGTACGTCAGGCACAGATCACCTCTGAGCAGGCGGTATGCTACTGAATAGAGCTGGAGTTTCTTTAGCCTGGCAGCATATGACATATGTTGGAGACCCTTGATCCTCTTGCTGAGGTACTTCTGGGGTCTCTCCAGCTGTTGTAAGTGCCGGGTGAGGTACATACCAAATGGAGCATTGTACTCAATCATGGGCCTGATAAGGGAGGAGTACAGGGGCACGATGACCTCCTTTGATCTGGATGTGAACCCCTTCATGATAAGGTGGGCAAGGTTGAAAGTCTTTCTAACCACTTTGGCAACATGGGTGTCAAATGAGAGGTCACTATCAACTTGGGTCCCCAGGTCTCTGATTACTTTTTTGGTACTCAGTGGGTTACTGTCTATGTGATAATTTGTGGGTACTTTGTTTTTCCCAAAGGGGATGACTATACATTTCTTGGAATTCAGTTTAAGGACATGATTCCGGCACCAGTTGTCCGTTTCGGTGAGGCCTTTCTGTAGGATGTATGTGTCAGCTGGTGTATCGACTATGGCGCCTAGTTTGCAGTCATCTGCGAACTTTGTCAGCCACAACCCTCCCATGTTTGCTTTCACATCTGAGAAGTAAATGCCGAACAAGAGGGGTCCCAGGACAGAGCCCTGTGGGACACCACCTGTGACTGGCTTTGAGTCTGACATGGCTCCTGCAATCTTGGCTTTATGGGTTCTGTTCTTTAGCCAGTTTGCAACCCATCTTGTGACATATGGATTTACATTTAAGCTGTTTAGCTTATCTATGATCCCCGAGTGGGGTATTGTGTCGAAGGCTTTAGCCAAGTCCAGGTAGGCTGTATGGACTGCCTTTTCCTCATCAATGGCTCTAGTGACTGTTTCGAAAAAGTTAACCAGGTTCAAAAGGCAGGATCTTCCCTTTACAAAGCTGAACTGGGTGGGATCAAGTGTCTGTAGGTCCCCAATGTTGTTGTTTATGAGTTCCATAATAATTCTTTCCATAGCTTTGCAAACCAGGCTGGTCAAGCTTATGGGGCGGTAGTTCTCAGGGTCTGTAGTGGAGCCTCCCTTGTGGAGTGGGACCACTGTTGCTGTATGCCAGTGTTCAGGTACATATCCTGTAGTAGGGCTAAGGTTAAATAACATTTTTATATGCGGGTTTAGCTCCTCTTGGAGTTCACGTATCACGCAGCTGGGGATGCCATCTGGTCCCATAGATGCTGTGTTTTTTGCTTTGCTGAGGGCGGTTCTCACCTGGACATCAGAGATGACAGGGAGGTTACATTCAGCTGGGATGAGTATTTCTTCTTTTGGAGGTGAGGGAGGGGAGAAATTTGCACTGAACCTGTCTGCCAGAATGTTGGCAATATCTGTGGGTTCGGTAAATTTTTTGTCATTGTGTACTAACTCTGAGCATATCTGAGGGTTTCCGCCCAGGTTTCTAACATAACTGAAGAATGCCTTGTGGTTATCTTTAGTGTCCTTGGCGATTTTTCTCTCAAAGTTGGCCTTGGATGTTTTTATGAGAGAACGTAGCTTTCTTCTAGTGCTGATCAGAGATGCCTTCCCTTTATGGGATTTTGCTCTGTCTTGCGGTAGCTTCCTTCTTTTGTTATACAATTTGTTTATGGCTGGGGTCCACCAGACAGGATGCTTTCCTTTGGTGGAGAGGGTCTTGGTTTTATTTGGGATTGCATGATCCATGCATTCTTGGAGATGTCCGTAGAAAGCATTTGTGTAGGATTCAGCATTGTGGGATGTGGTTTCCATTGGCCCTGTGGGCTTAAATGATACCATCTCAGTCTTGAGAAGTGTAAAGTCGGCTTTTGAGAAGTTTCTCACTGTAGTCTTTTGTGCTGGGGTGGAGGTGGTAAATGTATATCCAGGGTGATTAGTTTGTGGTCAGATCTCACCAGTGAGGGAATACTTCGGTGTGGAGCATTTTGTCCCCATGTTTGTGATGATCAGGTCTAGTATATTATCCCCCTTGTGGGAGAGGTGACTAGCTGTTCCATTGCATTTGAGTTTATGAATTCCAGGAACCTTTGGGCTAAGGTGTTAGGGCTAGAATAGTGCACCCAGTCTATGTTAGGGTAGTTGAAGTCTCTCAGTATGATGGTATTTGGTGAGACATTCATATCTTCCAATGTCTTCAGGAAGTCTGAGTGGGGTTCTTGAGACTGGGAGGGTGGTCTGTAACATGCAACCAGTTGTATAGCAGTTTTGCCTATGGTTAGCTGCACCTGGATGGTCTCCGATGCTTCATGAGTTGCCACTAACCTGGAGGTGTGGGTATCCTTGTTGAATATGGACACTCCCCCTCCCTTTGTGGTTCGGCCTGGGTTTTGGGGCCGAAAAGCATGATATGAGGTAAAGCTTGGTAGCGCTGGGGTGCTCTCAGGAGCCTTGAACCAGGTCTCGGTTACAGAGCAGACATCGATGTTCTCCATACTGAGGAGTGCTTTGAGAGCCTGCATCTTGAGATTTAGACTTCTGGCGTTGAGCAGCATTACCCTTAATTTTTTTCCATTTTTGTTTTCTAAGGAGGTGGGTTCATCTTTTGAGCCTTGCCTAAAAAAGGCACTATGGGGGTGGCAAGAGCCTTAGCCAATATCCGGAAGCCCAGTGGTGACAGGTGCAAGCTGTCCCTTGCGAAGCAGCATGGCTTGTCCAGCATGTCATCCCAGGCAGACAGACATTGGATCCCCCTAGAATGACACCAGTAATTGAGCCAATTATTAAAGCTGATCATCTTGTCTTTGTATTGTGGCATCATTTGTGGTGAGGGCAGGATGCTGCTCAGGGTCAGGGTCATACCAGCCTGGGCTACATAATCAGTGAGCTCCTCAATGTCTCTTTTCATGTAGTCCAAGGAGGTATGTCTCAGGTCATTCACGCCGGCATGGACAATGACAGAGTCATATTTGTACGTGCTTTTGAGTGACCTGAGTGCATGTGTTATATGGCAAATCCTAGCCCCCGATAGGCAGCTTACCGTTACCCTCTCCTTGCTCAGCCTGGTAAGTGGGACGTCAGTGTGTCTGACTATAGAGTCACCTATCACTAGTGTATCAGGCATAGTGTTTGGCCTTAAGGCCTGTGATTTATTGACATACTGATTTATTGAAGTATGTGTTGCATGTGTTATGTTTTGAGGTGGGCATCTACTACCGGATTTCAAAATAGTGTAATTTTGATCTCCGGATATATATATATATATATATTTATATATATATATATATATATATATATATATATATATATATATATATATATATATATATATATATATATATATATTAATTGAAATAAAATGATTTTTTTCAGATTTTTGGTATTTGGTTCTATACTCAACTACATATATACAATAATGTTTGACTTTTACAATTAAAAACTTTGGATAAGAAAAAAACTGAATATTGTGTGGCTTTGCTTTATAACTAGTGTGATCTGTTGCTGTCAGTTCATTTAATAACAAACTGAATTCCTGTAATCTGTTGTTAGCAGTCCCACTAATCAGTCTGTTCTTAAAAAGAATGGTTTAATAACACGTGCCTTGGATGTGACAGTCTTGATCTCAATGACATTGTACCAAAGTTGGCAATTTTCTTTCTTTTATTTAATTATTTTGGGGTTGTCAACCCCTTTCAACAACCATCAAACCTACTCACCCTTGGCATATTTGTTGTTTCTACATCCTTAAATCAAAGGACACTAAGTCGCAGAGTCAAGAGACAGGGATCATGATTGCACTTATGTGGAGATTTGGGGGTATCTTTAATGGTAATAACATCTATCCAGTCACCTCTTGGTCAGCAGGATAATGCTTTGTTATACTGAGCTGCCATGAGGGCATATTATATGTTGTCCAGCCAGAATGCATGAACTCCTTGGATTAGCTGACACACACATAGATAGTTCAATACAGTAATGGAACTTCCCCAGATCTTACAGTTGTAGCAAGATTGAAACAACACACCACTGGATGGGCATGCACAGTTAGGCTGCTCATTTTCATCTCACCATTATTCCCGGATGGGCATGCACAGTTAGGCTGCTCATTTTCATCTCACCATTATTCTCAGATGGGCATGCACACTTAGGCTGCTCATTTTCATCTCACCATTATTCTCAGATGGGCATGCAAACTTAGGCTGCTCATTTTCATCTCACCATTATTCCCGGATGGGCATGCACACTTAGTCTGCTCATTTTCATCTCACCATTATTCCCGGATGGGCATGCACACTTAGGCTGCTCTTTTTCATCTCACCATTATTCCCGGATGGGCATGCACACTTAGTCTGCTCATTTTCATCTCACCATTATTCCCGGATGGGCATGCACACTTAGGCTGTTCATTTTCATCTCACCATTATTCCCAGATGGGCATGCACACTTAGGCTGCTCTTTTTCATCTCACCATTATTCCCGGATGGGCATGCACACTTAGGCTGTTCATTTTCATCCCACCATTATTCTCAGATGAGCATGCACACTTAGGCTGCTCATTTTCATCTCACCATTATTCCCGGATGGGCATGCACACTTAGGCTGTTCATTTTCATCTCACCATTATTCCCGGATGGGCATGCACACTTAGGCTGCTCTTTTTCATCTCACCATTATTCCCGGATGGGCATGCACAATTAGGCTGTTCATTTTCATCTCACCATTATTCCCGGATGGGCATGCACACTTAGGCTGCTCTTTTTCATCTCACCATTATTCCCGGATGGGCATGCACACTTAGGCTGTTCATTTTCATCTCACCATTATTCCCGGATGGGCATGCACAGTTAGGCTTCTCTTTTTCATCTCACCATTATTCTCAGATGGGCATGCACACTTAGGCTGCTCATTTTCATCTCACCATTATTGTCAGATGGGCATGCACGCTTAGGCTGTTCATTTTCATCTCACCATTATTCCCGGATGGGCATGCACACTTAGGCTGTTCATTTTCATCTCACCATTATTCCCAGATGGGCATGCATGCTTAGGCTGTTCATTTTCATCTCACCATTATTCCCAGATGGACATGCACACTTAGGCTGTTCATTTTCATCTCACCATTATTCCCGGATGGGCATGCACGCTTAGGCTGTTCATTTTCATCTCACCATTATTCCCGGATGGGCATGCACGCTTAGGCTGTTCATTTTCATCTCACCATTATTCCTGGATGGGCATGCACACTTAGGCTGCTCATTTTCATCTCACCATTATTCTCAGATGGGCATGCACGCTTAGGCTGTTCATTTTCATCTCACCATTATTCTCTAGTGCAAATTCCATTACTTGAAATTAGGTCATATGGAGGTTCATAATGTAATCTACGAACTGCTGTGAATACATGTAAAAGATTTCAGCTAAGGTAAAACTAATCAACATGTTACATATTCTATACTGTTGGGGTGGAATAAGAGAATCTATGGTACTATGAATTTAGGTTTTTCTGCATGACTAAAATGAAGTTGTAGTAAATCAGCTACTATCAGTCCTGTTGAAATCTGCTATGCTTGCAAAAATATATTTGTTTCAGCTGTAGAATATCTATCATGCAGAAGCTGTCATACACTTCTATACATTTATTATTTCACAAGTAAATTGCATCTTCTTTTCCTTCCAGCGGCATCTTCAGCTTGATTTTCATTAAATGTGGATTCATACAAATTGCTCATCTCACTTAGAACAAAAATCTGCACATTTACTTAGCTGATATGGTTTTTGAAGACATAAGCACATCATGTAAATCCCGCTGTGCTCATTAATTTAATATGGCAGTATTAAATTATCTAACACATCAGCATGAACTTTCAGAACCAGTTATAATGTCTCAATCTGGTATAAGAATATAAGATATAAATAGTTGAACATGGATTCTGTAACTTACTGTATTAGATTTTTTTTCAAATAAAAGAATGATATCTCTGTAATGAAATACTGGAATGTGATTATTTCAAAATTAGTAAGATGTGCAGTTAGTGAAAAATCACTTTCTTAAACCTGTAACAGCCAGTACAACCAGTAATTGACATTTAAATTGAATTGGTGTAGCAGCATGGAATGTCTGTAAGAAAATTATGCAGGTACTGCATGCTAATACCAAATAAAGTGTACATTAACGCCTCCATTTCAATTTCTATAAGCAGCACTTCCAGCATTTTTATATCAATACAGCAAATGTACAATTGTGCAAGGAAACAAGATAAGAAACTTTTAAGTCATTCATTTAAAACAAATTCTAAATGTGTAGCAGTATTCTTACAGCACAAACATAGTGAACTCACATACAACTATGTTATGTATGACTGTTAAAGCAATATTACAGAATCTGTGAATTGCCGAATATTAATATACTATCAAACTCTTTATCACACCCTAATAATATTCATTTATACCATGCCAGCTGAAGTAATGTGCAAATGTATGGGTAGTGCATTGAAGCTAAAGTCCTACTAATGTTTTTTATTAATTCTTCTGAGTTCTCAAATAGCAAGGTTTTTCAGGACCTAATATGTATGCTTAAGTCAAAACCATTTACATTGCTGTGGTTGTCAGAAATGCTGAATGTCTAAACAGGATAAAGTGTAAGTAGTCACAACAGAAAGGATATTTTGGTTTGCATTGGTAATACTGTATTTGTCAGTTAAATCTGGGTCTTTTTTCATATTACTGTCCTACTATCTAGTGCCATTCGTGGGCTATTTCTTGTTGCCATCTATGGTTCTAGAACTGAATATTCAGGGAACTGGAATATATATGCCCCTAAAATACTTATAGAACCAGATAAGGTTTTCCCTAAATAATGTATACTATATGCTATACAGAGTCAACTCTTTCAGTAAAACCTCTTCAGTGTATGTATATGACTTTTAATATGAATGCTAGAATATGAGCAAAAGCTGGTTCCATATTCATTCTTTGTTCTAATAAAAATGTGAACATGGAACCAATACTTCAGTTCTCCTTGATGAGATAGTCTACATTATTAATTTTGCATAATAATAATGTGACTTTTATGTCAACTGGTTGCATGTTTAACTAGATTTCTTACCTTAGTACAGTGTTGTCTGGTGGTTGGGGATGCACTCTTATGAAAGACAATCTTAAAACACTGTTAAAAATGACAACAATCATAATCTTAGAAATCATTTCAGGAAATGTACATAAATAAGCACAGGTGAGGCATTACTCAGTACTAGTACTGAGTTATAAAACAGTTTAATAATGATTGGCACATGGTACATCTTTCCATGCCTCTTTGTTCTAATGGTGTGATTAGTAGCTTGTATCTGGCATAATGGTTAAGGTGTTTACCTTACAAACGTAATGTACAGGGTTTGATTCTTACATGGGTAATTGGGTAGGTGTATACTGACCTATGACTAGCATACTCTTTCAAACATAGTGGTTTTAATGCTTTACTATGCCATGTTTCAGTAATGACTGCAAAGTCAAGTCTTCATTGTACAAAGCAACATGCCTATATTCTTGTTTCAGTTATTAATTATACAACAAGATTGCAAACATCAAATCCTTACTATACTTCCTATAAAACAATAAGCTGAATTTCTAAAAAAGATTTAGATATCCTCATCACTTTTCAGCTAATTGCTTTGCTGCCAAAATGATTCAAATGTATTTCTCATAATTTCCTATCATGTATTCCCTTAATGCTTGAGGATGTGGGGGCAAAATCCCCACATTATTAAAGGGTGCAGGAGGATGACACCCTGCATTTTGTTAAACTTGCTGCCAGCCAGGTGTCTTCCTTGACTTTAGCAGTCAGCAGCAAGTTAGTCGGTCTTGAACAGTTCACATTCAAGCTAATAAAGTGCATTATACCAAGCAACAATAACTCACATGGCTTGCTTGGCACACTGAATCTACAGCAAGTAATTGTCATTCATATTAAAACAATTTCATTAACGGTTGCAGTCAATGTAATAGGAAAGCTTATTGCAAAATTGTTCCATTGCTGAATCTAAGTTCCAGTCCTGTGGAAGCACCTCTTCATAAAAGACAACAATTTCCTTAGTAATTTCAGATCTATTAACTTAATATGTATTGACATGCAATCCTCTAACTTTAAAATACTTGAAAATGTATATATAACTATCTGTTAGGTCTCTCAACAGCAGGTACAAGTATGACTCAGTCATTGTCCACGCTGGTGTCAATGACCTGAGATGTACCTCCTTGGACTACATGAAAAGGGACATTGAGGAGCTCTCTGATTATGTAGCCCAGGCAGGTATGACCCTGACCTTGAGCAGTATCCTACCTTCACCTAGAATGATGCCACAATACAGTGATAAGATGATCAGCTTTAATAATTGGCTTAAATTCTGGTGTCATTCAAAGGGGATCCAATGTCTGTCTGCCTGGGATGACATGCTGGACAAACCATGCTGCTTCACAAGGGACGGCTTGCACCTGTCACCCCTGGGCTTCCGGATATTGGCAAAGGCTCTTGCCACCCCCATAGTGCCTTTTTGAGGCAAGGCTCAAATTCTAAACCTACCACCCTAGAACACCAAAAAGGAAAAAACTAAGGGTAATGCTGCTCAATGCCAGAAGTCTCACTCTCAAGATGCACGCACTCGAGGCCCTTCTCAATATGGAGAACATCGATGTCTGTGCTGTGACAGAAACCTGGTTCAAGGCTCCTGAGAGCACCCCAGCACTAACAGGTTTCACCTCATATCATGCGTTCCGGCCCCAAAATCCGGACAACACCAAGAAAGGAGGGGTGTCCATATTCATAAAGGACACCCACACCTCAAGGTTGGTGGCAACGCACGATGCATCGGAGACCATCCAGGTGCAATTAACCATAGGCAAGACTGCTCTGCAATTTGTAGCATGTTACAGGCCACCCTCTCAAACTCAGGATCCTCACATGGCCTTCCTGAAAACATTGGAGGGAATAAATGTATCTCCAAACACCATCATACTAGGTGACTTCAACTACCCTAATATAGACTGGGAACACTACTCAAGCCTGAACACTCTAACCCAAAGATTCCTGGAGTTCATAAACTCAAATGCCATGGAACAACTAGTCACCATCCCCACAAGAGGAGAAAACATACTTGATCTCATCATCACGAACATGGGATCAAAATGTTCAACACCGAAGTATACCCCTCACTGGTGAGATCAGATCATAAACTAATCTCGCTGGAGGTCCTCATCCCGCCCCACCTGAAACAAAAAGACCACAGTGAAAAACTTCTCAAAAGCCGATTTCACACTTCTAAAAACTAGTGTGGTCTCCTTTAAGGCCCCTGAGCCAGTGGTAAACATTACTCAAACCGCTGAATCACTTACAAATGCCTTCTACCAGCACCTACAGGACTGCATGGATCAGGCAATCCCAAACAAAACTAAGACTCTCTGTACCAAAGGCAAGCGTCCAGTCTGGTGGACCCCAGCCATAAACAAGCTCTACAACAAAAGGAGGAAGCTACTACAAGATAGAGCAAAATCATTGAAAGGTAAGACACCTTTGATCATTATAAGTAAAAAACTAAGAGCTCTCATAAAATCATCCAAGGCAAATTTTGAGAGAAAAATCGCCAAGGACTCTAAAGACAATGATAAGGCCTTCTTTAGCTATGTTAGAAACCTAGGAGGAAACTCCCAGATATGCTCAGAATTAGTTCAAAATGATGTGAAAATTACTGAACCTACACACATTGCTAACATACTGGCTGACAGGTTCAGTGCAAACTTCTCCCCCCCAAAAGGAGAGATATCTATTCCAGAGGATTGTAGCCCCCCAAACATCTCCAACGTCCAGGTGAGAACTGCCCTCACTAAGGCAAAAAACACAGCATCCATGGGACCGGATGGTGTCCCCGGCTGTGTGCTTCATGAACTCAACGAGGAATTAAACCCACAGTTAGGACAGCTGTTTAATCTTAGCCTCACCTCAGGATACGTACCCAAGGAGTGGCGCACGGCGACTGTGGTCCCACTTCATAAGGCGGTGCCTCCACAGACCCTGGAAATTACCGCCCCATTAGCTTGACAAGCCTTATCTGCAAAGCCATGGAGAGGATCATAATGGAACTCATAAATAAAGACATAGGGAACTTGCAGACTTTGGATCCAACCCAGTTTGGCTTTGTCAAAGGCAGATCCTGCCTCTTAAACTTGGTTGACTTTTTCGAGACAGTCACCAAGGCCATTGATGAGGAAAGGCAGTCCATACAGCCTACCTCGACCTGGCAAAGGCCTTCGACACAATACCCCACTCAGGTATCATCGAAAAACTCATCAGCTTGAATGTAAACCCATACATCACAAGATGGGTTGCAAACTGGCTAAGTGACAGAACCCACAGGGTCAGAGTTGCTGGAGCCATGTCAGACTCAAAGCCTGTCACAAGTGGTGTCCCACAGGGCTCAGTCCTGGGTCTACTCTTGTTCGGCATCTACTTTTCTGAAGTACAAGCAAACACAGGAGGGTTATGGCTGACAAAGTTTGCAGATGACTGCAAACTGGGCCATAGTCGAAAACACATCTGACACAGATATCCTCCAGAAGGGCCTCACAGAAATGGATAACTGGTGCCAGAGCCATGGCCTGAAGTTAGACGCCAAAAAATGCATAGTCATACCCTTCGGGAAAAACAAGGTTACCCTAGCTACCATATAGGTGGCAATCCACTGAGCACAGAAAAAGTCATCAGGGATCTGGGGACCCAAGTTGACAGTAGCCTTTCGTTTGACACTCATGTTGCTAAAGTAGTTAGGAAAACCTTCTATATCGCCCACCTGATCATGAAGGGATTCACATCTAGATCAAGGGAGGTCATCGTCCCCCTGTACTCATCACTCATTAGACCTATGATTGAGTACAAAGCCCCGTTCGGAATGTATCTGACCAGACACCTGCTGCAGCTTGAAAGGCCCCAAAAGTTCCTTACCAAAAGGATAAAGGGTCTCAAAAATGTCTTATACTGCCCGACTGAAAGAACTCCAGCTCTATTCAGTCTCATACCGCTTGCTCAGAGGTGACCTGTGCCTGACATATAAGGCCATGTCAAACCCAGATTTGATGAATATGCTTCACCTCATAAAATCTAGATCCCTCAGAACCACAAGGGCGGGAGACTTAAACCTTGACACGGTTATAAATAGAACGTGCTGGAGGGACAGATTCATCACCCAGAGACTCCCTATGCTGTGGAACAAAATCCCGGTACATGTGAGGCAGAGCACCTCGCTGGCCTTGTTCAAGAGGAATCTTGACCAATGGATGGGAGATCGCAGATATACCCCAGGGATTACTTCAGTGTCACTGCTTGACAGAGGCACAGAAAAATGATAGGCATAGTTTTTATTCAAACTAAAGGGGTGGCGAAAGCCACATAACTATGGGCTAGGCTTATAAATGCCCTTGGGCAGATAGCCTAGTATGAACCTATGAACCTATGAACCTATGTTACATCACCTTATAAGAACACTTTGTTATAACTTATACATCATATATATATTTTTTTATCCTGAAAACTCCTCATTCAACCTTCCACCACTGCTATTCTCTTAGACATATCTAAGACCTTTGATACTGCCTTTATACTCTCCTTTTATAATGGATAGTTAAAATGGATTTGCCACATAGAGCATTAGAATGGCTCAGAAGGTAATCTTTAATTGACAACAAGCATTAAAATAGTCCCAAGCAGTTTCTTCTTTTCTACCCAGTAGTATAGATGGTACACAAATCTCAATCCTTGGGACAATTTTGTTCATCACCTTTGTAAATGATATGCATTCCAAGATTCCTGATATCACTTTGGTACAGTACACTGATAACTGCACTGTTATTTGTATTGCTAACTCCCTCAGTCTGGTTGCTGCATTCCAAAAATATTAACCTTCAAAGCCTAGAAAATTGGATCTTAAAGACTCTAGTCAATGAAAATAAAAATAAAATACATATATTTAGCTCTTTTGACATCTCAATTACTTTACAAAATTAACACACAATTTGAATTAGTCTCCCATGTTAAAGTTTTTGGTGTGGTCATAGATCATACGTCAATCATCCTTCTAGAAAAGTATTGACTATGTAACCTCAAAAGCTCACAAAAAGTTGGGTCTGTTGCATAAATCAAAACCATACCTAATGGAAACATCACAACTAAATACATCCCAGTCTCTTTTGCTAGTTACTTTACTTTATGCCACTCTATCGTTATTAATATTCTGAATGTTTACATAAATAAGTTAGAACAAACACACAATAAAACTGCAAAATGTTCTGTTAATATCTGCAACAAAAACTCAACATTGTAAGCACTTCATAAGTCTAATTGGTTAGAACTAAAACACTGTTTAACGGGTTAAAACCCATGCATACAAACTCTACACGCTGCTAACAAATACCCATCCATTTATAATTGACATGAAAAGAATACCTATTATCTCAACCCATAGCCTCCTAGAGTTTGACAAATCAAACTACTTGGGTGGTTCTCACTGGACTTTGTTTCTTTAACCAGGCTATACAACTCTATGCCTCTAGGCTTTAGACATGACAGAAGATTTCTCTGTAATGTAAAAACCTGTCTAATTTCACTTGTACCTGATTTTCCTTTCCATCCATCCTGTTTTCCAACTCCCATCCATTCTAGTTTCCTCCTGTCTCCCTCTACTTTCTTTAACTACTATACTATTGTATGTAATATGTTTATATATATCTATATACAATATCTTCATCTATATCTAATCTATCACTCTCTCTATCTATCTATCCATCTATCTATCTATCTATCTATCTATCTATCTATCTATCTATCTATCTATCTACCTATCTATCTATCAATCTATCTATCTATCTATCTTTCTATCTATTTTTTTCCTTTGTTCACCTGGTTAGTCCCACCAGGCTAGCAGCTTCTTTTCATGGGAGACCCAAGGTGATATTTATACTACTTTGGAAAATTTGGCCAGGGCATTGAGGAACTTCCCCTACTCCTTTTGGAGAGTACAGAGATGCTTTTTGAGGCACTTCCGGTTTCTGTTCTGGGTGTGTAGGTGGCCTGGAGAAACTGGAAGTAAGATGGAGGCAGTAATAATAGCAGTAACTGAAAAATAAGGTATGGAGGACAAAACAAAGTCAGAGAACTGTTGTTCGGATAGTGAGATCAGGGTTGAGGGATCAGAAGAGTTGTTGGAGATGGCCAGAATGAAGATAAGTGCTGAAATGAAGATTAGTGAACTTTCACAGGATTCGGAGTGTATGTTTCAAATAGATCTGTTTTCACACATCTCAGTTCCGATTAATGGGGACAGAGATGGGGAACTTGATTATAGGGAATTTAAATGGCAGATTTTGTTGGATGCCTGCAAAGCACCAGGTTTGAACAATGGAGTTAACTACAAAGCAGTTTTAAAAAGAAAGGCATATTGTAACAAATGCAAATAGGACTCATATTTCAAATGTTTTATTTAAGAAATATATTCTCATGTGGTATACTCCCCTTTTTTATGTGAAAGTTAAATTAATTTTTTTAGGTGAATGTTTTTTCATTGTTTTTTGTTAATTAGTTGATTGGAACTGAGATCTGATTGGTTAAGATTTTTTGACCATTTTATATAAAAGGGTAGCATTAATTGAGTTGATTGCCCTGAAGAAGGACAATTTTTTTGGTTGAAAGTGCTTAACCAGTGGTATTAAAGTTTCATGAGAAAGATTCAGTGACTCCACTTTTTCTTGTGTTTCTGTTTGAATTTGTGTTGTGTTACACAAGTTTAAGACATCCAGGGCAGTTTTCTTTACTTTTTAGAATGTTTCTGAATGATGTGTAAGGGTGGGAAAACAGCCTATATTAAGCACAATAGGTGGGAATTCTGCAACAGTCATTGGAGTTCAATCAACTGTTAGTATAGCTAGCGGTGTTGGCGAAGGTGTGCACTTTCAGGCAGAATGGTGAGGCATTCAGGAGTCCAGGGTCATGGTCAGGCTCCTTATTAAAAACCATGATCCCTGGCTGATTCAGGGTGGATTCATGGCTCAGAGTGTAAGGCGGAGGTCTGGGACCATTTATCCAAGGAACTCACCAGTGTTACTGGTATCCCCCACACAGGTAAGTGGTGTCATCACCATTTTGGTGGCTTGAAAAGGAGGAAGGGGGAATCCTGGGCACCTGGGTCTAGGAAGCTCGATGTGTGAATTATCCACAAGTATGTAAGTACATCTTCCTCTGTCTAAACAAAATGCAAGCTGAAGGTCTGCAAACCAAGTATGCATAATGGTGTTGCTTCTCTCCCAACAACTGCAGCTGAGAGGGCTCGCAATATCGGGTCCCATGCCAGATGCCTGGCCAGCTTGCATTGTGAGTGTGTAAGTACAGATTTAGTATGCCAACTGTAGTGCAATAAGAAAAAAAGGGTAAAGAATTTACTGCAGTAAAGTATACACAAGAAAAACTACTGCAATAAATGGGCATTTAGAACTGAAGTACAATAAATGAGCAATTAGAGCTGTAGTGCAATAAATGATCAATAAGAAGTGCATTTCAATAAAGCATTAGCAATACCAATAACAGTAAGCAAAATGTTGTTCAGCAGGATTGTGTTTTGTCAAAACCATTGCAGTGGAGCTGTATGCATTGATTGTCTATGGTAAGGTTGCTGCAGTCAAGTTCAACACTGTAATAGATGTAGCTAGGAAATCTAATGGTCTGCAAACTGTATTGCTCAACTCATAGTACTGCTCTCTCTTTTTCAGACATCAGGTAATAAAGGTATATGGGTGAGGTAACACTGTCCATGGCCAGATATTGTGTGTGGACTTCACAGATATTTCAAACCAATAATAATAAAATGTGTTCACTAGCACTGTTGATTCTAAACTACAGCTTTTTCATACGTACAGTATGGTTGCATATCATGCATGTGTGTTTATCTGTCACTGCAGTCTACTATAACACTGTAATAGTGCTAGAATGCCAGACGAATGTCTTTTAACTTGTATTGCTCAATTCATAGTATAGTTCCAGGTGATCTCCAGGCAAGTTGGTCACTCAATAATTAGTCAGTTGGTAGCTCAGTCTATTAAATACTTTGTATGCAGTACATTTTGCCACACATAGTCCTGGGTTCAAAATCAGTGGCATATAGCACTACATTTTCAGTATCAGTCACATAATGCTCACATTTTCTCTCTCACCAGGAACACAACAAATGTATGGGTAAGGTGGCCCATATTATGAGCAGATAGTGTGTTTAGATTTCACAAAATGTTAAAATCAATACCAAGAATGTGTTCATCAGCACTGCTGAGTCATAAATATAGCTGGGCAATCCCAGTATGGCTGTATCCCTTTCATGTCTGTACTAAGTTGTCACAGTCAATTATTACATTATTTGCAGATGTCCCCTGCAGTCACAGTTATTGGGTTCTAATCCCATGCCTGCCAACTAAAGCATGGTAGCTGTCTAGTTTACTTACTGTACACAAACATGCCTCTCAAGTGTCACAATTTCTCATAATGTAATTAAAACTGCCTAATCTGTCACATGATTAGCAAATCAATTATTACCTGGAATGCAATGTGTTACCAAATCCATTTACAGAACACCTGAGTAGTTACATAAGTCCACATTATGTGAAGTGTAGTGGTATACCTGCATTTGTTACTGCTTGGCCCATACTGACTCATGCTAACAGCTTGAGAGGTATGTACATGCTGCATCAGTTACAGGAGAATTGCAGCCACTGTACTCAAACCTGACACTATACACCTGTAGAGTATATATTTTAGTGTATTGAGGGTATAATCTGCAATGTCAGTAATGGAATTTTTCTCTCTCTCCCCAACCCTTATCTTCATTTATTTATTACTGTTATGTATTATTATGATTTAATATTAACATATATTGTTACACTAACTATATTTTGGAACATCTGTTTCATTATTTATATATTTTATTACGATGCAATATTAACATATTTGTTAAACTAACTGTTTTATTGGCCCAATAGTTTACTTTTTACTGGCATGCTATTACCATACTAACTGTTATGTTACTTAATATTGTGTTGCACATCTTATACATTAATATGTATTTGGCTGAATAAATATGATGTTCGATTCTGTTAATACTAACAGTGATTTCATTATTACTAACCATAATGTATTGTTATACCTCATTTCCCATAGCACATCAAGGTAGGCTGATTCCAGCTGATCCCCCTACCTTGCCTCAACTGGCCATGGAACCAAGTCTCAGCATATCTGGGACCCAGACCAGTGGTGCCCCCTCTGATTTCCCCTGCACTACCTGTGACATTGGGTTGTACCATCCCAGCGAACAAGGCCCAGCCTCCCTCTGGGATCAGTGACGGAGGGCGTATTGTCACCCATGCAAAGTTGTTAGTCTTGCTGTGCAGGATAGAAAACTGTGGCTATGACCACCACCTGTGCTGGATTGAGGGCATGCTGGCCACCCTTGTGAGGCAGCCTTACCCTGATGCTCAGCCTCCAGCACAGCCACCCTCAGGGCAGTGATGGATCAGTGTCGACAGTCCCATGGGTGGGGAAGTAAGTCACACTGCTGTCGTCTGGAGGCACGTGGGACTTGAATTCCACAATACCCTCCCTCTTCAAGGTGTTCACCCTCCTTATGTGTCACACACCTCTCCTCTCTGCTTTCTTGTCTGTATGCAAATGCATCCTCACATACCTAACTTACCTTCTCTATACATATCTATGTCCCTTCTCCAACATTCTACTCTCACCTTAAAAAAATAAATAAATAAAAAATGGGCACCTGTCCCCCCAAAAATATTGTCCCATAAATAGCTCTCCATTTCTTACACGTGTCCACTGGACACAAGTAATTCAGTCCAATTGGCTTGTCAATGTAGTTATGTTGTCCTCACCCCCCTCTCTGGAGTTTGAGAATCCAAATTCATCTACAAATTCTGCAAAAGTGCATAGTTGTTGTTGTACAAGAAAGTGGATAGCTATAGTTCTTATCTACACCCTTCCTGCACATCCCTCCCTGCCTTTCACTATGTTTTCCCTCTGCTTGCTCCCATTTCACCACTTTCCTATCTCCCATTTTTTCTTTTCTTTATATTTTTTTAGGGCAGAGTTGCGTGACATGGTGCACTGAACAGCTTTGCTAAGCTCAGCTAAACAGAGCTATAATGACTATATGTGTTTCCATCATTGTAAGACACATGTACAAAATAAACACCTCTGCCATGTTTTGAACCCAAACCTGTCACACTCGCAGCCCACTGCATTAACTCACCACCCCATGCAATTGTTAATTAAAACAGGTGGTTTAAAGAAAACATTGTAATTGCCAATTACAGTCATTAGGTGTGTTTCAGTGGAGCTATGCACCATGCCGCAACTCGCAAATTGTGATAAAAAGTAATGGAATAAATGGGAGTGTACCTTGGCCTCTGGTGCAATAGTACACCACTAGACAGCCAAACACATGATAATGGATGTAACTGAGGCCTGTGATAGCAAGTAAATGTGCCCTTTTATCAGCAACATGTGGAAAGTCACCTGCTAAGGCATTCATGGCAAAATACATATTCAACTGGGACTCTGTTTCAGAACTACATCCATATAAAGCCATGCACATACTGATGGCTGCAGTAGATGTATGTCACAGCCTGCATGTGTGCACATATATCTTGCAAATACACCCACTGTTGCAATGACTCAGTAGCTCAGTCTGTTAAATGCCTTGCATACAGTATATTTTGCCACACACAGTCTTGAGTTCAAATCTAGTGTTGTGTTGCATTTCAATTACATCATTGTGACAACAGCAATTAATGAATGACTCATGCACTCATTATCCACACAAAGCATTGCAAAGCAAATAACTGCTTTTCACTGCTGAAAGTCAGAGGCCTACATGTAAGGACACACATTCCATATTCATATAGCATTTCTATATGTCGCCTAGTACTCTGTTATTGACACAGTTGCCTAACCTATGTACCTTGAACAGATGTCATAATTGGAGTGTCAGGGGTACTTTCATCATAGCTCTGCCTCTACAACAAGGCTGACATGGCTAACACAGCTTCTTGTCCTCTGAAGCGTTCACACTCACTGCCTATGTCTATTACCTGCAGCAGCAGCTGTAGCCTGTGGTGCACACAGCTTTATGTAAAGGTTTCTACTACAGACCTACCAACTGTGACAATGTAGTCTCCTCACATCAGTAATGTCCATCTCAACAGTTAAGAAAAGGGCTCTGATCTACATGAAGGACTTATATATTGCACAGTGGTTGCATGTCATTGGCTAATTATACTGCAACTCAGCTAATTTGCTGCAATTAGCATATCAAAGTCACGGATTGGCTTAGAGGCAATTACCTGCTAATGAGCAGCATGATAAAATGCAAGCAGCTGGCTATGGGCAAACATTCAGTATGAGACTTCCCTCACACAGCACACTTTTGTGAAACAGTAGTAGTAGTAGAAAATTTCAACAGAGGAGTACTGCACTCCACCAGGTATGTAACTATGTTTGTGTATAAGAGGATGCAGATGGGAGGATAGAGGTATGGGGAATAGGGAGTACAGCAGTAAGCCTGTCTTAGTCCTGTGGTAATGACATGCCATTGATACCCTGCTGTCTTACACATACAGGGGATGTACAATATATCAGGGTTGCATTGTCTTTTGTCATTGAGATACATTGGTGTTGTTGGACATTCCCAATATAGTGGTCATAATAGTACACTGCTATTTGTCTGGTTCTGGTCTTATGACATATTAACGGCTGGCTGGCCTTAGGTGACACACCACATTGGACCGGAGTGTTGGCTGTATGATCATACAGCAGAATCTCTCATGGCACACAGGGAACTACCTCTGCAATGATACAATCTTGGTTGTATCCACACACATAGTATATTGTCACACTGTGGGGTATGATATGTGCGAGCAAGCAGTGGATAGTGCTGACCATTTTGTTCTTACTGTATCTTTACATAGTGGACATCCATTTATTTGATCATGTAATGTGCTTCCCTTATGGTTTGTTTCAGGACTAATGTATCACAGAAAGCATACCCCCTTCTCAGATGCAGAGAATGAACTTATACTTCAAGGACCACGGCAGCATCATTACATCCTCCTATCCAGGGGGAGGGATAACAGGGAACAGCAGGCTGCATTGTAGGCAGACTTTGTCCGAGATGTGAATGAGACTGGCCACCAGGACAAGACATATGAGCAGGTTTGACACCACACTGTGAACATACTGAATGCTGCACCATGAATGCCAGCTGATGTAGCCAGGGAATGTGCCATCACTGGTGGAGGGCCTGGAACAGCAGAACCACTCATGGTCACTGAGGAATTCCTGGTGAACCTAGGTACACACGACAGCTCCCAGGCATCCATCACACCATATATCATGGAGGTGGGTGCCACAGTGTCCACAGCAGAGGAGAGTGCAGGTAAGCTTACTGTGATCACCACTATAGTACTCTAGTAGTCATTCTGTCAGGCTGTACACACCTTTAGGTGTCACGTCTATTTGCTGTAGAGGGGGGATTAGCTCAGTTGTTCACTCATACTCAGAATGTCAGCAATACATCAAATAACACAGTAGCTACTGTACATGTGAGATATTTATTATTATTTATTTATTTTATTTATTTTACATTTGTTAACCGGGATGGTCCGACTGGATACATGTCCTTTTTCAGCGGAGGCCCGGGGAGAAAAGCTCCAACAGAGTTACATTGATAATTAGGTACAGTAAATGAGCTGAAAGAACTTAACAAAAACATAGGCTATTTACATAGAAGTACAAGACTGCCATTACTATTTCTGAGATTACTACAAATGTAACATTAATAGCATATTAGCAAGGACGGTAGGCAGTATAATGACATAGAGTTAGACAGGATACATATTTCTTTATCACAGTATACAAAGTACTTATCATCTTAGCTAGTTGTTTATGTTTTAGTTAATGGCACAGAGCTAGTCTGGGTTTGAGCAAGGACATAGCCAGTGTGACTTGAAGTGGAGTTTTAGACTATTTTTGAATTGACTTAGAGAAGTTGCAAGCGTGATGTTATTTGGGAGAGAGTTCCATATTTGACCAGTGGTGTTGGCAAATAGCGCGTCACCACCTAGGTTGAGAGATTTAGTTGTTTGGACAAGGAGTTTGTTTGCTGAGCGAAGGCAGCTTAGATTGGAGTAGGGAGTCATTAAGTTTTTTAGTGCTGGGGTATTCTCAGGTTGTTTAAGGATTTTGAAGGCCTCTATGAGTTGGGACTGGTGAAGAAGGTGTGGGAATTCTATCCATCCAAGCCTTTTCAGGTTAGTACAGTGGTGTGTTCTGTAGGGTAGGCCTGTAACGAACCTGGCATTGTGATTATAGCAGGATGAGAGCTTGGCCAGATCAGATTTGTTAAGGTGAGTGAGGACAGGAGAGGCATATAGTAGGGTAGAGAGAAGGTGTTACCTTGTTGTGTTGCAACATGCGGTGGTACTGAAATTACCTCACACTCATCTTTTTACAGATCCATCAGGAGTTGTCCAAGGCCATGGTCCTGCCTCTGGTAAGCTTGATACTGTTTTATTATGGAACATGAATATGCTGTTAAGAGTGAGGGCCAGGATAATACCCTATGTACAGGTAATGTTGTGTATAACCAGAGTAGATTGTTTGTGTGTTCCAGTCTGGAACATTTACCTAAGTTTGCTAGAATGGGTAATCACAGGAGTGCAGTTGAATGAGCAGAAACACTTTTGCAGTTATAGTTCAGAGGGAATAAGCCTCCTGGTGTACATGAGACAATCAATCTGACATGCCTTGTACATACCGAAGGGTCGATTGTTCATACCTTAGGCATTGAAACTTGTATTTGTATATATTTGTTAATATAGGTTTACTGGGTTTTATGTGCTGTGTTATCAGGCATAGTGATATATTGCATACCTAAAAGGTACATTGTACTAGGCAAGTGTCACGCGATTCACTTGACGTGCTTGTTATAAATGCCATGAGTTGAATGTGTATGCTGTTGTGAGTAAGTCTGTTGTGCCTGAAAGCAGAGAGGAGAGAATGTGAGAGTGGTACTACAGTCATGGATTCTCATTATTATGACTCTTTGCGGATTTTCTATACATAATAATGCAGGTAGTAATGTACTGCTTTTGCCTTGGCTTCCACAGGTAACTGGGGTTGGGGTTTCTCCCCCACATCACCTGATATCAGTGTCTCTTCAGAGTCTGATGATGATGGTGGCCACAGTGAGGCAAAGGTGGGGTTGTCAGGGGCTGAATCTTTTCTAGAGGTTGACATTCTTCTTCTGCCAACATGGTCACCTCACACAGTTAGTATGCCCACATGTACCCAGTCCCCACAGGCCTCATATATGGGACAGTTAGATGGTGGAGACATTGAACAAGTCAGTGTGGCAACTATGGCATCAGTGAGTGTAGACACTGACCATAGCCAGAGATCTGGGGAGGTCCCACACAGGTGGATTGACAGGGATGCTGATAGAAGGACTGCTGTCCATCCACCACCTGTTGCAGGTGTCACATCATGGGCCATTCATCGCATGTTTTGGGCCATCAAGAAGGCACAGGTACACTCTGAATGGAACAGTAGATGTATGCTTAGCGTTATGGATGCAGCACTGTCTGACATCTGTGACTGCCTCCACCACATTGGGGACAGCCTGGATCGGTTCACTGATGCAATGGACAGATGGTGGGCTGAGGCAGCATCTGTCTTAGACTGCACATTGTCTGTGCCAGAAAATGTGGTTGGAGTTGGCCATTGAACCAATGCACATAGGTCAGCAACACCATCTGCTGAGAGTCCACATGGCCATGCACAGTTATGCTCTCATAGTGGCAGTACATCCAGTGCTATAGAGGGGAGTGTACTGTCCACACCATGATGTGGCATGCCATGGCACATGGTCCTGGCTGGTCCCATGTGGGACACAATCCCAGCAGACACCAGTCACCATCAGATACCAGTATTGCATCTGACCTTGGGTATGGTGGTGCCAGTGCAACTCCTGGTGGAGCCAGTTCTGCAGATGGTGAACTTTAAACTGTACCATGTACAGTCCACAGCTGTCCAACATACACACATGTAAGGCTAGTACATTGAACTAAACTGTGTACACACACACACATTCGCACACCACTGTCACATGCAGGTCACCTACAGACACACACAGCACCTCTCCATGCCCCATCTAACCTGCTCCCCTTCCTGACTCACACATATACTGTCAGCTGTTTGGGCCGGCATAGGCCTCCAGCACCCCCTCACATCATTCTGTGCAAATGATGATACCTGTGCCACATTCCTGTCATCCTTCCCATCGATGCAGGGGAATGAAGCTATGTGTCTGATGCACAGGGCAACTATATTACTTGACATGTACTTGTGTAATGCAGTATTGTTTTCCATGCCAGTTGTAGTGGTCAACAACATATACTGTATGCTGGCATGTGTTATGAGTACGCAACATACGTTTGTGGACCTTAGGTTGTATGATGTTGTACTGGCTGTATTGTTACACAGTGACAGGCATGTGACAGACATATGTATGTTTCTGTCTCAGGAGTCTGAGGGCATAACCTACAGACACACAGCAGCAGTGAAGTGGCACAGCACGACAGGGCAGCACAGCAGAAACATGACTTCAGCAAGGTACAGTAATATACATACATGACTCCATAGGGTCACATCTGTATGACAGTCTACCAAGGACAATGATGGCAGTCAGCATACTCATGCATTCATAAGTTGTGATAAGATCTGCTACAGGGTAAGGTGCGACCTTGCTGAAGTGAATATGTTGCCTATCTGTAGGGAGTATAGTAGATGGATGACTCACTGTCAGGACATCAACCTACTATGTGATGTTAGTACTACATGCTTATGTGAGACATTTGTCTAGCAGATATAAACACACCCTTGAAACAAATCCTGCCTAATGGTACGCAGAGCACCTCAGTGCACTTCAGCACATGCTATCTCTTTGATTGGCTTGGCAGCCGACATCTCAACACATGCCATCCTCCTAAGTCCCTCTTGGACTGGGGTAATATGTGCTGGTCAGTTACTGAGGGATATACAGATGTCTCTGACTGTGAAGGCTGTATGGCCATTATGCTAGTTATGTTCACATGTGCTATGTGCCTATAACATGATGTATACTACTGTAACAGTATCACACACAGACATGGCTACATTCAGGCTAGCACAACTTCCACTCACTGCATGTAGGACACACCAAGAGGCACACATATTGCAAGTTGGCTGTATGTAGATTAGAACACTTACCTATGTAGTGGTACATGCTACAGATTACAATACCCAATGCATGCAGCACAACCCATGTCTGTGAGTACTATCAGTTTAGAATATATAATGCTTGTTGATATAAGCAAGTCTTGTTGTGGTCAGTCATTTGGGGGCCATATCACCTGCTACAAATAAAATTATGGAAAACCCTACTCTGTCTACTTTACATGCGTTATAATACTTATGCCGTATGGATATACACATGCACCACTTTGGGCAGAGTGGGATTTGAACCCCTACCCATCTAGGCTTATACATTATAGATCACACAACTTATTCCACATGCCACGGATTAAGTCTTGGGACTAGGCTGTCAGCTGGTAGACTTAAGGTGACTGACATCATCAGACCTTGGAGAATAGGGCAGTGTAGAAGCCAGCAGCAAGTTACAGGCCAAAAAGTGCATAACTATTGCAGGTGGATAGCCCATGAGAACATGTCTGTTGTTTTGTAGGGGTATACACAAATCTGCACCAAGTAGCCTGGAGCAAGATTAGAACCCCCCCACCTATCTAATATTCCACACTATAGATCACAGCATTTATTACACATGCCATGGCTTAAGTCTTGCTATTATATTGTCAGCTGGTAGTCTTAAGGTGGCTGACATCATCAGGCCTTGTAGAATAGGGCAGTGTGGAAGCCAGCTGCAAGTTAAGGGCCCAAAAAAGTGCATAACCATTGCAGGTGGATATCCCATGAAAGCATGTCCATTGTTTTGCAAGGGTATATACACACCCACCAAGTTGGCTGCAGTGAGATTAGAACTCTTACCTATCTAGGCTTACATAATATATATATCACATGTTAAGTCTGTTGTATACTTTTCTACTAGTTTCACTGTGTGTGAGGTGTTAACTGGAAATTGTCTACATTTATAAAGCATCTGTTTGGGTTTTTTTGTTCTGATATCCTGCCAAGGAGGGTATCATATAACTTGTTTACAATTAAAAGCTTTCTCTAGAGTCTCCTTGCTCCTTTATCTGTTTAGAATTTTCATTTAAAGGCTCACTTCTGCTTTTCTGCTGTGATAAACATTTCTGCATTTCTTTTCTACCTAAGTAGTGCGGGTATTTGTAGCATTGTCCATATTCAGGCTTGTGTTTTGGGCCTAGTTGTTTGTAGAGGCTGTGAGTCTGAGCATATGTTCAAGGCCATCTTAGTTTAGCCAAAGCCATACTGCATTTCAGTGAAAGGGGATTGTTTATGGTCATTGGCTGATTGGGGTTACCTGGTCTACGGCTTGGATTAAGCACCTCATTGGTTCTTTCAAGCTTTTTGTAAAGTTTTTTCAGGTTTCAACTTTCTGTTACCTAAGAAATTAACTTGTGAGTGTTTCTGCCATTTCACACTGAGCTAATCAGAGGAAGGTCACTGAGCAAACTCGGATCTGAAATATATAACATTAAGTATCCTGTTTTTTGCTTATTTTTATGCGTTATTTATAGCACTTTTATTGTCTGCTGCATACTTTTCTAACTAGTTTCACTGTGTGTGAGGTACTAACTGGAAATTGTCTACATTTATTAAGCATCTGTTTGGGTTTTTTGTTCTGATTTCCTGCCAAGGAGTGTATCATATTGTTTCCCACCCTCCCTCCTTTTTGGTATTGTGTTCTTATACTTGGTGGCTTTGCAGTTGCCCGCCCTACTGTAAATTTAATCTGGGACACTCCTCCTAGTCTAGTGTCATTACCTCATTTTACCTAATCCAGGGAGAATATTTGAGAAGGCCAACCCACTTAGTTTCTGCTCCTCCTTTCCCCTTTCCACTTTACAAACAAAAAGAAAAAAAAATCTAAGCTTGTTTCCTGCCTTTCCTGTAAGTAGTCTAGTCCAGATACAGATTTGCTGTATCCAGGACTGTTTGTAAGCTTCTGAGCCCCCAAGCCTTTCTGTGTTGGAGGGAAGCCTTCTAGCTTAATTGTGTTTCTTAGAACTAGAAAGTTTTTTAGTTTCAACACTCAACTCTGTTTCTTTGAGCTTAGCACTTGCTCAGAACTCATTGCAAGCACTAAATAAGCTATAAATTACTACAGCACTCACCTTTCCTCACTTGTCTAGAGGTAAGCTGTTTTTAGTACTTAATTAATAAGCACCTATCCAGGCATGTCTAAGGGTAAGCTCCTGGTGTTTTATCCTGTCCACCTGATGAATCTGGGCATCTTGGGGCAATGCAGCAATTGCCTCATGTACACAGACAACCCTCTCCTTCTACCACTCAACACTACAGCCTGGGAGAGATGCACTTATATAGCCAAACTGGAAGCAAAGCTCTCTTCACCCAAGACTGGATTAGAGAGTCAAGAGGAAAAGGTAAACACTTGCACCACACCACACTCATCAAATAGTCCCTCAAAACCTACACCACCAAAACACACACATAGAAACACAAAACACACACCTACATTCATGGAGGCTCTCAATAAAAGTCTACCCAAGCAACAGGGACCTGCAAAGCAGAAATGCAAGTAACCTCCACCCCCCCCAACACAACCCAAATGACACATAGCCCACAAATTCAGTGTGCCGCTCAACCACAGCCCATAAGGCATAACAATGTACCCAGCACTCTAGTCATAGGTGATTCTATAGTCAGGCACACTGATGTTCCATTCACCAAGTTAAACAAGGAGAAAGTTACTGTCAGTTGCCTGTCAGGTGCCAGGATCTGCCACATAATGCACACACTCAGGTCACTCCACAAGTACAAATATGAAACTGTCATTGTCCATGTTGGTGTGAATGACCTGAGACGTACCTCCCTGGACTACATGAAAAGAGACATAAAGGAGTTTTCCGATCTTGTAGCTCAGGCAGGTATGACCCTAGCCCTGAGTAGCATCCTGCCATCACCCAGAATGATACCACAGTACAAAAACAACATGATTGACTTCAACATTTGGCTAAGCTTCTGGTGTCATTCTTAGGGGATCCAGTATCTGTCTGCCTGGGATGACATGATTGACAAACCACGATGCTTTACCAAAGATGGCCTGCACCTGTTGCATTTGAGATTCTGGATAATGGCTAAAGCTCTTACCACCCCTATAGTTCCTTTTTTAGGCAGGGTTCAAATGACCAATTCACTACCATAACAGGTACAAGCAAGCAAAATCTGAGGGTAATGCTACTCAATGCTAGAAGTCTAAACCTCAAAATGCACTCACTCGAGGCACTCCTAAAAATGGAGAACATCGACATCTGTGCAGTGACAGAAACCTGGTTCAAGGCTCCAGAGAGCACCACTGCATTATCAGGCTATAATTCATACCACACCTTTCAGCCACCTATCCTGGATGGAAACAGTAAAGGCAGAGGTGCGTCCATATTCATTAAGGATATCCACACCTCCAGGCTAGTTGCTCAACATAATGCATCCGAGATTATAGAAGTGCAGCTAACTCTGGGCAAAACCGCAATGCAAATTGCAGCTTGCTACAGATCCCCCACCATGCCCCAGGATTCCCACTCCTCATTTCTTGATACACTGGAAAGTATTAGGGTACAACCTAACACCCTAATAATAGGCAATTTCAACTACCCCACCATTAACTGGGAAAACTGCTCATGTACCAACTCTTGTACTCAACATTTTCTGGAATT
This sequence comes from Protopterus annectens, assembly GCF_019279795.1. Classification (NCBI taxonomy): domain Eukaryota; kingdom Metazoa; phylum Chordata; order Ceratodontiformes; family Protopteridae; genus Protopterus; species Protopterus annectens. Next base: position 1,200,964,206 of record NC_056733.1, read on the forward strand.
CATAAATTCCAACACCTTGGATCAACTTATCCACACCCCCACCAGGGGCAGCAATATCCTAGACCTGGTCATTACCAACATGAGGAACTGGTGTTCCACAACAGAGGTCAATTCTCGTAAGTCAGATCTGACCACAAGCTAATCACCCTAAACATCCACATCCTGCCCCCACCCCCATTAGGGAAACTACAGTAAAAAATTTCTCCAAAGCCAACTTCACGCTTCTTAAGACAGAAGTGGCAAACTTCAGGATACCCATGCTGATGGACAATAGAGGTACAACTGCTGAATCATACACAAATGTACTTTATAAGCACTTACACGAGTGCATGGATCATGCAATCCCTAACAGAACCAAGATGCTATCCTCCAAAAAAAGGAAGCCAATCTGGTGGTCCCCTGCCATAAACAAACTCTACAACAGAAGAAAGAAACTGCTGCAAAAAAAGAGTAAAATCCCATGATTGGAGGAACTCCCTGGTCAGCCTCAATAAGAACCTGAGATCCCTCATAAAATCCTCCAAAGCTAGTTAGAAAACAAAATCACCACTGATTCTAAAGAAAACCACAAAGCATTCTATAGCTATGTTAAGAATCTCAATGGCAACACTCAAAACTGCTCTGAGTTACAGCACAATGGCACTACATATACAGAACCAACTGATATTGCCAACATCCTGACAGATAGGTTTAATGCTAACTTTACCCCTCTCTCATCCACTAAAGGGCCCATCTCTATACCGGATGATTGCAAAGTTCCTGTAATCACTGCTGCACAGGTAAAAAAACACACTCTCCAAAGCCAAGAACACAGCATCCATGGGACCTGACAACATCCCAGGCTGCATTCTACATGAACTACAGAATGAACTGGCACCCCACCTAAGTACCATGTTCAATCATAGCCTCACCTCAGGCTTTGTGCCCACTGAATGGTGCACAGTGACACTTATCCCATTCCACAAAGGGGGAGCCACTTCGGACCCTGGAAACTACTGCTCCATTAAGCTGACGAACCTGGTCTGCAAGGCTATGGGATGTATCACCATGGAACTTATAAACAATGACATTGGTAATCTCCAAACTCTGGACCCCATCCGGTTCAGGTTTGTAAAAGGCAGATCATGTCTCCTAATCCTGATAGACTTCTTTGAAGCAGTCACCAAAGCTATAGATGAGGGTAAGGTGGTTCACACAGCCTATCTAGATCTCTCCAAGGCTTTCGACACTATCCCCCACTCTGGAATTATAGATAAGCTCACTAAACTAGGTATAAATCCCTATGTCACAAGATGGGTTCCCAACTGGCTCACTGACAGAACCTAGACTGTGAAAGTAGCAGACTCCAAATCCAACTTTAGACCAGTGACAAGTGGAGTACCACAGGGTTCAGTCCTGGGTCCTCTCCTGTTTGGTATCTACTTCTCTGAAGTACAGGCTAACAAAGAAGGTCTTTGGCTAATGAAGTTCACAGATAATTGCAAACTAGGAGCCATAATCAAAATTCCTAACGATGTGGACATCCTACAAAAGGGCCTCACTGAGGCAGATGCCTGGTGTCAAAGCCATGGCCTCAAGCTCAATGCTAAAAAGGGCATTGTCATCCATTTTGGTAAAAACTCTGTACCCATGAACTACCACATAGGCAGTAGTCTACTTAACACCGAAAAAGTGATAAGAGACCTTGGGACACAGGTGGACAGTAGTCTCTCCTTTGATAATCACATCACCACAGTAGTCAGGAAATCCTTCTACATGGCACACCTCATCAAATAAGGTTTCTCATCCAGGAAAAAAGAGGTAATTTTTCCCATCTGCTCATCACTCATTAGACACATTATAGAGTACAACGCCCCTTTTGGTATGTACCTCACAATACATCTACAACAACTGGGAAGGCCACAGAAATACCTCACAAAGAGGATTACTGGCCTCAAACAGATGCCCTATGCAGACCATCTCAAAATCCTCCAGCTTAACTCCGTCGCATATTGCCTACTCAGAGGCTATCTCTGCCTAACATACAAAGCTATGTCAAACCCAGAGCTGTTGGGCATGCTCCACTTAAAGAAATCCAAATCCCTCTGAGCTACATTCTCTAGGGACCTAAACCTTGTCACCACAATAAATCAAAAATGCTGGAGGGATAGATTCCTGTCTCAGAGACTTCCCATACTCTGGTGGAAACTATCTATCTATATCAAACAAAGCTCCTCATTAGCACTCTTCAAGAAAAATCTTGATGACTGGCTAGAAGATAGGAAATTCACCCAAAGGATCACTTCTCTTGCTCTGTTCTACAGGGGCAGAGGAAAATAATTTTTGTGGGTGATGAAAGCCAGGGTACCATTTGGCTAGGCTTATATAGGCCCTAGGGCCAATAGACTAGTACCTACCTATGAACCTATGAACCTATGTTGCGCCCTTAATTTGGATCCTTTGGTAAACATTATGGCTGTGTGATAGTGCAGCTTACTCACCATTATTAGGTATGTCAGACAATGCAGACATCTACACACATATTTCTGCATATAACTGGGATGTATATATAAATGTATCTATGTGTGTGTATGATATGTATATGTGTCCTGTAGATATATGGGGGAGTCTATGCATCATTTTAATATCTATAGTGATATATATCTATTTGACACTACACAGTGCTAGATATACTATGCATGTGAGAGAGAGATACTGACAGATGGATATGTATACGTATATGTCTGTATGTATAGACATTTATGCTTAATACGTCATTTCAATGAAGAGCCAACAGAATTGTGCTCATTTTTACTAACTGTACAGGCATGCCCAGTGGAACTGTCAGTACTTATAATGTAACTCCAGGCCACATCTACCTGTATTCTAGTCTGGGATTTTGTATGTTGCCGACATTAACATCTGCCCCTGTTTCTGCAGTACTGCACATCACTCAAAATGTCTACAGCATTCCTCAACTATCTACTGTACTAAGTATGTGATTGGGGTTGGTAATATTGCACCACCAACAGACTGACAGTCTGCATACCTCTCAACTGTCCTGATTTTCACAAAATGTCCAGATTTTTGCCTCATATGTTTGGTCTGCTCCTCACACATTTGTGGTCTTCTGGTGCTTTATTGAATGGTGACATCAATACATTTTACTAACTACAAACAAACAATTGTGTCAGACTTTATATCCATCTGAATATATGTACTACTGCAACACCTTTACTACCAGCAAGGTTTATGTGACCAACACTTAAACTCTGTCCATATGTTTGGGCCTTTGTCCCCCCCAGTCTTTCTGGCTTTTCCCAGATTTATTGCACTAAGAGGTTGGGAGGTATGACATTCTGTCAAAACACCAACATACTTCTACCTCACATGCAAAAGTGAGTAATTCTAGATTAGAACCATTAATACCATCACCCATGATAGCTTTCCTAGTCCACTGAGCCACACAGTTTGTTAGAGAAGGGTCATCCATCACACAATCAACAACATACATATGTGCATTCTTATCCTGCATGAAGAGAGACATACAATGTGTGAGTGCTATCTATGTTACAGCCCTGAGATTGCCTGTCCACAGTTATACCATAGTTGATTTTCTGTTAAAGCAATTATATGAGTACACTTCTGTGTTGGGGGTGGGAGAATAACAGCACATGATCAGCTTGAGTAGACAGCAGTCCAAATATCATGTGTGGCCACTGTTTAACATCTCCCTTGCCTGCTGTCATTAATATTCCAGCTATGAGGCCTAGTGAAAATTAAGGAACACATACTATTGGACTGAGTATCAGTTGTGCCATGTGGATGTTAGCTCTGACCAAATAGCCCACTATATTTTCTTGCCTAACAGCAGCAGATCCATACATACAATACCTTATTATAGTAATCCTTATAATTAGTGTGTAGGTTAGAGCCTTACGTTGAGAATGAAGCAGTTGACAAAACTGTAGTTCAGGGCTGACTCTGTATGATGCAAGCAGTACACAGCCAATACTTGGATAGGTACAGGTTGTGTGGGTTACCTGGCATCAGCTATTTATTAAATGTATGTGAGTGGGAGTAAGGAGTCAGTCATTGGGGCTCTAGGTTGTTAGTGTATGTGCTATGCGTTGTCTCTTAGCCAATGCCAGGGTGTACTGGGCATGCCTATGTCTGCCTACAGGGACATCATCGGGGGCTCATCCTCCGAGTCCTCTTGTGAGTGTGGCTGTGATGACTTAGGCACTGGTGGGGGCTGTGTATCCCTTCTCTATGCTGATCCTGCCACAGCTCTTCCACAGGATCATATTGAGTAGCATGGCACATACTGTGAATATATGTGCATATGTCGCTGGAGAGTACTGCAGGGCTCCAACATATATCGAGGCACCAGAACCGTGACTTATGCAACCCAAACATATGCTGTATGATGTTCTAGTTTGTGTGTGTGCCTCATTATGGCATTCTTCCATGGGTGTGTGTGCATTTCTGATGGGTGTCATCATCCACAGTTCCAGTGCATTGCCAGCGTCTCCCACTAAATGGCCATGTGGGATGTCCCCCCTAGCAAAAATCTGGTACAGCTGTGATGTGTGCCAGATATGGGAGTCATGACAGCTGCCAGGGCTGCTAGAACACACATTCATGATAATGCCCTAGGCATTGCACACAACCTGGCAGTTGATGGAGTGGTACCCCTTGTGGTTGATGTAGATTTTACCATTCTCACTGGGTGGTGCCTTGATGTGCATGAGTTAAATCTATGGCACCCATTACCTCAGGGTAGTGTGCTACATGGTAGAAGAGTTGCATATTGCTGGCCCTTGCCTCTGGGGTGAGGTGAAAAGAAAAGTGCTCATTGGCCTGTGGTAGCATGGCATTCAGGAACTGGTGGAGTATCCTGGATGATGATACCTGTGTGACCCCCCCCCCCATCATGTCCCCAGTTGGTCTTTGGAAGGTGCCTGTGGCTATTATCCTAAGGGCTACACATACCTTTGTTTCCACTAGGATGGGTTCCCCTCTATTGGCTCCGGGCCTGAGATGAGGGTGGCAGAGCTCAATGATTTCTTACAGTATGTCCATGTCCACCCTGTAGCACTCTACAATCTCCAGCTGATGTAAAAGTGGGGGGGTCACCCCCCAGAACCCCCACTCATCCTATGGTTCTGGTACGCATGAAAAAGGATATTATGTTCATATCATGTAGACATGCCCAGTGATAATGGGTAAGTGGGGAGACTTAATAAATGCCATTGCGTTGTCTATGAAACATATATGTCCAAATAAATCAGATGTACAATTCTTGCTTTTGAAGCTTAAACTGGCAATAGTAAAAACTCATAGATGTATGTACTTATGGATCAGGGTGTTATGCCTATCCTTTATAGCATTAATATTTTCCTACTGGAAGGCTATTCTGGGAGAAAGGAATATATTTTTTTTAATTCCTGAACAAACTATTACACTGGAATGTGCAGGAAATTGACTTATTGACTTGAGGCAAATGCCAGAATGGTGGAGAATACTTGCCTGTTTATTTCACAAATAGTCAATATATGAAAAAAATAATAATTCCTTGATGAGAGTCTAATATTCAGTCATTAGACAAGCTGCTAAAAATATAATTCTTTTTTTGTGCAGATCCATTTAAGGAGAAAATATAGATGAAAGATTTTTTTTTTGCTATGCTCTTATTAGTACATAAAGTATAATTGTATATTTTTCAGCTTTGCTTGCATTCATCAAACAATTAATTTATGCAGTTATGTATAAAACCCTTTCTTAATATAAGATATAGTTTGAAGTCCATAATTTATTAAGAGAAAATAAAATGTTTCATCATCCTTTCTCTGTACACATTTTCATCATTAGTTGGTTAGATTGTGATCTGTAGGGATACTGGGATGTAGAACCACTGTATACATTTAATGCTATGTGAGTATGGAAGATGTGTATTTAAATAATTGTTAATGAGTACTCCACATCTAATACAAGTGATGAAAATCTTAATAAAGATACATGTTTCTCAAATAAAAAAAACAAAAAAAAAACAGCCTGTACATATACACTATTTACTTTTCAAGGGTACCTACCTTGAACTGTTCCAAACACAACCTACATTACCTACACTACCATGAGCCAATACAAAAGCTTACCAACCACCCACATCCTATGATGCACTCTATACTTCTGTGTGGGGACATTCAGCCTAATTATGATCAAAGAAATAATTTAACATGCTCACCTTCTAAACCATACAGTACATGTCCTGTAAAACCTCTCAACATCAATCTAAGAAGTATGTAAATAAACTCCTGGACTAGCATTCATGGATTTCTATTGATTTCCCTGAAATCCTCCCCATAAATGAAACTTGGCTAAAATCAGAAACCAAAAAAGAGAAAATACTTCCTCTAAGCTATAGTATACTACACTCTGATAGGGAAAAATGATGGTATAGCCATTTGAACCATAACACACTTCAATTTAGCCTTACCAGCATATCATTCTCCAGTTCAATAAAGCTGAGCTGATTACCTCTCTTCATACTTTACAACCATAAGAACATCTGCTTCATTGCTCTGTACCCCCTCCCCAGCCACAGTAACATCCCTCCAGTTGAAGATATACTCTCCTCGGTGGTTTGTAAATTGCCAAGGAAATTATTATCTTGGGTGACTTTAGACTGGAATTCAATCATCAGGAGCATAGTTTGACACTAAAAAATTTATGGATTCACACAGCTTACCATTACACTCACCATGTACGATATATCAAATAGTAAGTCATCGATAACAGACTGGATTCTAACATCCATTCCACATAAAAGTATATCCACTGCCACTCTCATCAACACTCTTTGTAATCATCTACCACCTTATGCCTACAGGCACCCCTTAATTAACCCAAACATTATAACATAGGACAGAGCAAAACCAAATCTGATAAACAAGCATTCACATCATCTCTAAAAGTAAGTAACTGGAGCATATGGAAATGCCTACTATATAATATATCACCAGAATTTGTACTTATTTATTTTTGTTTACTGGTTTTTCCTAATTGGGTCTATTAAAAAAAATCAACAGAGGCTGAGGGAGAAAGGATCCAACATATAACAAACATTTTTAAAAAGACATTCAGTAATTGCACACATGGACATTAAGTAATATACATGAAGAATGAGCACATACATTTGTTAATTAGATTGCATTCACATGGAATAAAAACAACAATTATAGTATAGAAGATTCTTGTACATTTAGTAGTTGATTAACACTGAGCATTTGCAGAGTAGTTTTAGTGGGTTTGTCAAAGGCATAATATATCTTTTGATTAGTGTTTGGAATTCAAAGAGGGAAGGCAGATTAATTGAAGTCATTAAGAGGAGGGGTTGTTGGTCATCAAATGCTTTTTCTACTGGAAGGCATAAGGTGGTAGATAATTACAAAGTGATAATTGGGGACAGTGACTGGTTTAGCATTAAATTATTATTATTATTTATTTTAGGAAAGGAAGTGTCATTTTAGTCATTTTTATATCCATCGAGTAGCAAAAAGAGGCTGTGGTTAGGCAGGATGGCACTCAAACGGGTTTTCATTGTTTAGGGTGGTAATGGACTTCTTAGAGTCCTGGTGGTACATTTGGCAGGTAACAATCTAGGAATAATTCTAAAGTGAGGATCTGTTTATTTTAAATAGGTTATACCCAGGTATGTGAATTGTGGGGTTAGAGGTAATACTACAGTTATTTTGGCTTTGGAGAGACCTCATTGGTTTGTTAGTTTTTGGCCAGTTAGGCAACTGGCTGCTTTGAGTATTTATATGATAGGGCACTGAAATGTCAATGACAAGGATCCAGTTTGGTTCAAAGAATATGGAGTACACCCGAGTGATTTTGGTTTGGACCTCTTTAATGTACACTTAGGTTTGTTTTTGAGGGTTTGCTAACTGCTATGGAGTGAATGAGGGAGAACAATCTGTGTCAGGCTAGTTGGTAGAGAAAAGTGACAAGCTTGTTTCTTTTCTGTTCCCCTCTGTTGCTGGATGTTTATTTTAATGAGTTGTGGAATGAAAGTAAGAGATGGGACACTGCTTGATAACTAAATGTAAGCGAGCAGAGGTGAGGACGCTGCTTGATAAGTAAAAGTAATCAAGCAGAGGTGAGGAGGCAGTGTCATTTTCTGGCTTATAGAGAAGTCTGTGTATATTGTGTAGTTAGCAATATTGTTCAAGTATGGATGGTTGTGAGACTTCAAGGTTAGTGAACATTTGGACAGGATAGAGGAGCAATCTTAGTAAGAAAGTAGGGGCTATACATCTTCTGGCTATGTCAGTGAGGTAGATTTTTACTTTGTATAATGTACCTAGTATTTTTAACCACATCTGATGCATGTTGGTCAAATTTCATTGAGTCATCAATGATGACCCCCTAGTACTTTTGATTGATTTACTTGTTGCATCATGGTGTTGGCAGAGATGATAGTGAATAGTGTTGTTCTGTTGGAGATGTGTTTTTGGATAAAGAGCAGTGATTTAGTTGTTTAGGGTTTAGAATTAGTTGTGAATTATTAAGCCATGCTTCAATCAGTCAGGACTGTTGAGTAAGGTCTCGGAGTTTAGAGAGAGAGAGATTTGTCAGATCAGAGTATCGTAGAATCTTCAGCTTTTTAAGCTATTAAACCTTACGGCATACTAAAAATTACTGGCAAGAAGCTGAAAAATCATTTTTCACTTCTCTGCTTGTGGTCTGTTTGACAGATAGCCATGGAACTATTGCAGTGAAGAGATGGTGAGCCCTAAGGATCTGGGTTTATGTAAAAGTTTCTGGTGGGATAAAGTATCAATAGCTTTTGATAAATCTAAGAAGATGGTGGAGACTAGAATTCTATGCTTTCTATGGGTGTTGACAGTATTAACAGAAATCAGCAAAGCTGTAGTTATGCTGTGATGAGGACAGAAACTGTATTGGGATGAAGACAGAAGATGGTTATCTATTATATATTTGAGAAGTTGAGTATGAATGTTGTTGTGTCTTTCGACTTTTCCCGGTTAGGGGTTGCCACAGCGGAACTCCAGTCCGCTAATGATTGGCAGTAGAGTTTTATGTGCCGAGTTGCCCGCTCTGACACACAACCTTCAAAAAAGGTATGCCCATTCACGCATGTCTTCACGCAGAAGACGCTTTAGCTGAGAATCGAACAGGACAACGTCTTACTGTGAGGCGACAACTCTACCGCAGCACCACCACCGCAGTAAGTTGGATATGAATACAGTTTTCTAATATTTTGATAGGGGAGTCAGAATTGATTATAACCTTGTGCAGTGGAGTAATGAATGATTTTTTTCCATAGTAATGAGTTTTCAGATATGGATTGATTTATTGGAATTGAAACCGGGTGTACAATACCCTCAGTTGCTGTTTTAATGTACTCACCAAGTAGATTCACAAGGCTAGCTATAGTAGGCATTAGTTTATTGAAGTAGTTTTTTATGGTATCTGTGGGAACTTGCTGGAAGGAAAAATGCTGAAGGAGGTTATTTAATTGAATATGAACATCAGGAGCTTGATTAGTTATCTGGTTGGTTAATGACCGTACTGTCTGTATAATGCTTGGTCAGATCTTTCTCAACATACTCAACAAAATGGCACCAATGAGGAAAAAAAAGAGACTAAAGGTAAATCCTGCCTTACAGCTAAAAAAACAACTAAAGAATTAGTCCTTAGAAGAGAAAAATCCTAGATATTCTAGATTTTCCAGATAAAACCTGGAAATTATGGCAGAGAACCAAAAAAGCAAACATCTAAAAAATATCACTATCTAAGAAACTACACCACCAGGACACAAGTTCTTAACAATAAAAATAATTTCTTCTCCACTAAACAGACAACACATACAAAAAGCACCAAGCAATTCTGTCAAAACTTAAAACAACCACTTAAAACTGGACAGAAATCCAACTTCAAACCCCCTAGCCATTTGAACTTAACAAAGACATAGCTGATAAAGTCAATAACCGCTTCATATCCTGTAGCATTCTCAACCCCTAACAATAATCCAAACCCTTCGTCCCTCCAGCTCAAATCCTCAACTCACCTTAAAAACAGTCTAAACTAGTACCATTAAAAAACTCATTCAAAAATTGAATCCCACAACACTGGCACCTGACAACCTGCCAGCAGACTCAGCATGGCAGATGATAGTATAAGTTATTTAATGTCTATCCTTATTAATAGATCCATAATAGAAGACTACATCCATGCCCTATGTAATGCGTCCTACATAATCCCATTTTACCAATGTTTTATATCCACCAAACTGTTGAACTATAGCCACAGAGCAATCCTACTACCACCCTCCAAAGTATTTAAAAAGTGACTACATCAACAACATCTAACCTTCTACTTGGAACCAACTACTCTATCCCACTCAACATGTTTTTCCCCATCACAGCACATAAACAGCCCTACTACATTTCCTTGATACTGTTAATCAAAGCAGAAATTCTGGCCTTATTGCCATCACTCTTTTCCTTGACATGTTGAAAGCCTGTGATACACTTTCACAATAGCTCCTCGTACACAAACTCCATCTTAGTGGCCTTGCATCTTCTGCTATTAAATGGATCACCTGTGACCTTAATAACTAATCAGTAAGAAGCATGAAACTTTAATGCCTGTCATATATGAGTATAATCCCCAGTGATATTTCCAAATAAATAAAAAAAAAATATGAGTGACAAAGCAAGTTTAGCAAGGGGCAGTTGATAGGTATGTTATGCATATGCATGTACACACACACACATCCACATAACTATACATGTATTTTTCATTTATTTCCCCATCAAAGGTTTTTGATTGTCTTTCCTCCAAGTGGCTTACAAACACACACATACACACACACACACAAACACACACACACACAAACACACACACACACACACACACACACACACACACACACACACACACACACACACACACACACACACACACACACATGTATGTTCATGAGTGCACAAGCACATGCACACACTCACTTATACAAACACACACACAAACTTTAAAGTATAAGGTAGCGTTGCTCCATACCACAGAGTTATGAAGCCTTGACGGTGACTCATGATTGATTAGTGACACAGTTGCTGGGAGACAAAGGCAGAGGAGGCTAAAAGTTTGCAGATGAAATCTGTTTTTTTTTTTTTAGTTGTTCCTTTACTTATTTTTATCATTGGATTTGAAAGAGAAAGGAGGTATTCAAGTAATTTATGCAATGGGGTGCAGAGGTCAGCTCATTGGTTCATAGCTTTATAGGTTCATAGGTGTTTACTAGCCTAATGGCCCTGGAGCCTTTACAAGCATAGCCCATAGAATTACCCTGGCATCATGTTCCCAGTGCCTCTGTCAAGTAGAGCCACTGGAGTGATCCCCGGGGTGAATTTTCTACTTCCCATCCACTCATCACGATTCCTCTTGAAGAGGGCCAGAGAGGTGCTCTGTTTGACATGTATGGGAAGTCTAATCCATAGCATGGGCAGTCTGTGGGTTATGAACCTGTCCCTCCAGCACATTCTCTTCATTGTGGTAATGAGGTTGAAGTCTCTGGAGCATGTGGTGGGAAGGGATTGGGATTTATTTAGATGCAACATTTCTAACAGAGCTGGGTCAGACATGGCTTTGTAAGTCAAGCAGAGATTGCCTCTAAGTAGGCGATATGAGACAGAGAATAGTTGGAGATTTTTGAGTCTATCTATATAGGACAAGTTTTAAGGCCTAGGGTCCTCTTTGTAAGGTATTTTTGCAGCCTCTCCAGTTGTTGCAGGTGTCTAATGAGGTACATGCCAAATAGGGCATTGTACTCCATGACTGGCCTAATGAAGGAAGAGTAGAGGGAGACAATGCCCTCCTTCTTTCTGGATGCAAAACCCTTAGTAATGAGATGTGCCACATAGAAGGACTTTCTGACCACAGTGGCAATGTGGTGGTCAACACAGAGGTTGCTGTCAACCTGTGTTCCCAGATCTCTTGTAATGCCTTCTGTGTTAATGGTCTATCATCGATGTGGTAATTCATGGGAACTGTTTTTTTCCCAAAGAGGATGATGACACATTTTTTGGCATTGAGCTTAAGGCCATGGTTCTGACACCAGTCGTTGGTCTCAGTGAAACCTTTCTGTAGACTCTCAGCATCACTTGGGGGGTTAATAATGACTCCCAACTTGCAATTGTCTGCAAACTTTGTCAGCTAGAGTCCCTTCATGTTGACCTGGACTTCTGAGAAGTAGATACCAAGCAGGAGAAGACACAGGACTGATCCCTGTGGGACTCCACTTGTGACTGGTTGGCAGTCTGACTTGGAGTCAGCTACTTTCACACTGTGGGTTCTATCTGTGAGCCAGTTTGCAACCCACCTAGTGATATAGGGATTGATGCCTAGCTTAGTGAGTTTTCCTATGATTCCTGAGTGGGGAATGGTATCCAAGGCCTTGACCAGGTCAACATAGGCTGTATGAACCACCTTGCCTTCATCCACACCTCTGGTGACTGACTCAAAGAAGTCGACCAAGTTAGCAGACATGATCTACCCTTTACAAAACCAAACTATGTGGGATCCAGAGTTTGGAGATTCCCTATACCCTTGTTTATTAGGTCCATGATGATGCATTCCATAGCTTTGCATATCAGATTTGTCAGACTAATGGGGCAATAGTTCACAGGGTCTGTAGTCACGCCTCCTTTGTGGAGAGGGATGACTATAGCAATGCACCATTTGGTAGGGACAACTCCTGAAGTGAGGCTGTGATTGAACAGGGCACACAAGTGAGGTTCCAGTTTACTCTGTAGTTCATGTAGAGCACAGCCAGGGATATTGTCAGGTTCCATAAAAGCTGTATTCTTGGCCTTGGCAGTGCTGTTTTAACCTGTGCAGCAGTAATACTGGATGCTTAGCAATCTACTGGTATTGTGATTGGTTCTTTGGGGGAGGGGTAAAGTTGACACTGAATCTATCAGCCAATATATTACCAATATCTGTTGGCTCAGTACCATTGTGCAGTAGCTCAGAGCAAATCTGGGTATTGTTGTGGAGATTCTTTGCATAACTATAGAAGGCCTTGTGGTTGTCTTTACTATCTGCTGCAATTCTGTTTTCATAGCTAGCTTTAGAGGATTCATGAGGGATGTCAACTTTTTGTTGAGGCTGATATGGGGAGCTTTTCCAGTCTTGGGACTTCACCTTATTCTGCATCAGTTTCTTCCTTCTGTTTTAGAGTTTGTTTATGACAGGGGACCACAAGATTGGCTTCTTTTTTTTGGAGGAGAGCATCTTGGTTCTATTGTGTATGGCGAAATCCATCCATTTGTGTACATGTTCATACAGTGTATTGGTGTATGACTCGGCAGTCATGCAACTATTCACCATTTGCATGGGTGCCGTGAAGTTAGCTACCTCTATTTTTAGAAGCCCAAAATTAGCTTTAGTTTTTCATGGTGGTTATCTTTGTGAGGGTGGGGAGGTGGGAGGGATGTGGATTTCCAAGGTGATTAGTTTGTGGTCGGCTCTAACCAGGGAGGAGTTGACTATTGATGCAGAGCAACAGTCGCCCATGTTAGTAATGACCAGGTCAGGGATGTTGCTACCTCTAGTGGGGATTAAGAACGAGCTGGTCCAGGGCATTGGAATTAATGAATTCCAGGAAAAGTTGGGCAAGAGTATTGGTACATGAGTAGTTTTCCCAGTCAATGGGGGGTAGTTGAAGTTGCCCAGTATGAGAGTGTTAGGTTGGACCCTAATATTCTCCAGGGTGCTTAGGAACATGGAGTGTGAGTCTTGGGACATTGTTGGGAACCTATAACAGGCAATGACCTGAATCGCTGTCTTACCCAAAGTTAGCTGCACCTGAAGTATCTCTGATGCATTATGTTGGGCTACCAGTCTGGAGGTCTGTGCATCCTTTATAAATATGGAAACACCACCACCTTTGGAGCTTTGGTTCAAGTTCTGGGGCCAAAAGGTGTGGATTGAGATATAGCCTGGTAGTGCAGGGGTGCTTTCTGCTGCCTTGAACCAGGTATCTGTTACAGCACAAATGTCAATGTTCTCCATTTTAAGGAGTGCCTTGAGCAAGTGCATTTTGAGAATTAGACGTCTAGTGATGAGCAGCATGACCCTCAGATTGCATTTGTTTGTAACTGTTATAGTGTTAATTTGGTATTTGCAACACCACCTAAAAAAGGCATTATAGGGGTGGCAAGAGCCTTGGCTAGTATCCAGAAGCCCAGGGGTGACAGATGCAGGCCATCTCTGGAAAAGCATTGAGGTCTGTCAATCATGTCATCCAAGGCAGACAGATACTGGATCCTCTTAGAATGACACCAGAAACTTAGCCAATTGTTGAAATCAATCATTTTCTGCTTGTACTGTGGTATCATTCTGGGTGATGGTAGGATGCTGCTCAGAGCTAGGTCCATACCTGCCTGGGCTACATAATCCAAGAGCTCCTCCATGTCTCTTTTTGTGTAGTCCAGGGAGGTACATCTCAGATCATTCACACCCACATGTACAATGACAGAGCCATATTTGTACCTGTTGTTGAGGGACCTGAGTGCATGTATTATGTGGTGGATCCTGGCACCTGACAGGCAGCTGACTGTTACTTTCTCCTTATTCAACCTAGTGAGTGGGGCATCAGTGTGCCTTACTATCAAGTCACCTATGACTAGTGTGCTGGGCATGCTGTTTTGCCTAACTGGCTTTGGTTGATTGCCACACTGTTTAGGAGAGTTATGTGTCTCGTGATTAGTATTGTGTTGTGGTGGTCAAGTGCATTAGTGCTTTGGAGGTCTCTGCTGTTTGGGTAGATTTTATTTAGAGCCTCCACAAAGGTGGGTATGCGGTTTGTGTTTTTATGTGAAGGCAGTGCTGGTGTGTATTCTGGAGGGCTATGTGTTCCATGTGGTGTGGTACAAGTGTTGACCTTCCCCTCTTGACCAGCTATTTTGGTCTTGGCTGGAGAGTGCATGGCTTCCAGTTTGGATATATAAGTGCATCTCTCGCAAGTCTTAGTGTTGGGAGGTAAGAGAGAGGGTTGTCAGTGTATATGAGGCAGTTGCTACTTTGCCTCAGGATGCCCAAGTTCACCAGGTTAATAGGAGAAAGCACAGGGAACTGACCTTTAGACATGCATGGGGGGGGGGCATTAATAATAAGTACTGGAGCTGTTTCCTTGTAGAACATTTAGTGCTGGTAGCACTTTTGTGTGCTACAATAATTGCTACAAGAAGTCTGGTATGGTAAAGTGCTCAACTAATAAGCTAGTAAAACTGCAGGAGAGGCAAGAACAAGTAGATCTAAGGGAAAAATTGAAGAGCAGACTTTGGCACCTCTCAGAAGCTTACAAACAGTCCTGGATACAGCAAATCTGTATCTGAACTAGACTAGTTACAGGAAAGGTATGAAACAAGCGCAAATGTGGGCTTTTAAACCAGAAAGTTGAAGGAGATGGAAAAACTGCCAAACGGCCAATAAACTAAAAATTCTGGACCAAAAACCACTGTTCTTATGGTAGATAAGCTACCTAGTGCTTACCACTCCCACTGATAAGCTAGAAGGCTTCCCTCCAACAAAGAGAGGCTTGGGGGGCTCAGAAGATTACATACAGTCCTGGATACAGCAAATCTGTATCTGAACTAGACTAGTTACAGGAAAGGTATGAAACAAGCGCAAATGTGGGCTTTTAAACCAGAAAGTTGAAGGAGATGGAAAAACTGCCAAACGGCCAATAAACTAAAACTTCTGGACCAAAAACCACTGCACTTATGGTAGATAGGCTACCTAGTGCTTACCACTCCCACTGATAAGCTAGAAGGCTTCCCTCCAACAAAGAGAGGCTTGGGGGGCTCAGAAGATTACATACAGTCCTGGATACAGCAAATCTGTATCTGGACTAGACTAGTTACAGGAAAAGTTTAAACACGGGATTTTAGACCAGAAAATTGAAGGAGATGGGAAAAAACTGCCCAAACAGCCAATAAACTACAATTTCTGGGCCAGAAACCACTCCTCTTGTAGTAGATAAGCTACCTAGTGCTTACTCCTCCCACTGATAAGCTAGAAGGCTTCCCTCCAATGCAGAAAGGCTTGGGGGCTCAGAAGCTTACATACAGTCCTGGATACAGCAAATCTGTATCTGGACTAGACTAATTATAGGAAAGTTGGGAAAAAAAGTGCAAATGAAGGATTTTAAACTAGAAAGTTGAAAGATATGGAAAAAACTGCCCAAATGGCCAATAAACTACAATTTCTGGGACAGAAACCACTCCTCTTGTGGTAGATAGGCTACCAAGTGCTTACCACTCCCACTGATAAGCTAGAATGGATTAGACTAATTATAGGAAAGGTGGGAAACAAGTGCAAATGAAGGATTTTAAACCAGAAAGTTGAAAGATATGGAGAAATCTGCTCAAATTGCCAATAAACTACAGTTGCTGGGCCAGAAACCACTTCTCTTGTGGTAGACAGACTACCAAGTGCTTACCACTCACACTTATAAGCTAGAAGGCTTCCCTCAACACAGAAAGGCTTGGGGGCCTCAGAAGCTTAGAAACAGTCCTGGATACAGCAAAACTGTGTTTGGACTAGACTAGCTACAGGAAAGGCAGGAAACAAGCGCAAATGCAGTCTTTTAGACCAGAAAGTTGAAAGAGATGGAAGAACTGCCCAACCGGCCAATAAACTACAATTTCTGGGACAGAAACCACTCTTATGGTAGATAGGCTATCTAGTACTTACCATTCCCACTGATAAGCTAGAAGGCTTCCCTCCAACACAGAAAGGCTTGGGGGGGCTCAAAAGCTTACAAACAGTCCTAGATACAGCAAATCTGTATATGGACTAGACTAGTTACATGAAAGGGAGAAAACAAATTTAGATTTTTTTTTTACAGAAAAGCAGCTAAAACAGCACTAAAAACAATTAAAGTGCAGTGCAAGCTAGCACACTTGAGTGTGTAGCAAAATTAAAACAAATGCAGTTTAAATAAATGCAAATTTATTCAAACTGTATTCTGAACTGAATTCAGTTATTGTTTTATTCAACTCTGAACCATTAAAAAGTGCCAAAAATATACTTATCAGCTGAGAAGCACACTCAGTCAGAACACGAGGGTTATTTTTTTTTTTTAGTAAAGTGGAAAGGGAGAAATGAGAAACAGAAGATAATTCAAGGTTAAGGGCATAAGTCCTAAATGGGTTGGCCTTCTCAAATGTTCTCTCTGTATTAGGTAGAATGAGCTAATGACACTAGACTGGGATAGAACTGGGACAGAGCTGAACAGATGGGACTGGTAGGAGTGTCTGAAATCAAAATATGATCTGACTGTAATGGGTTGAGTGAGCAAATGAGATAGACCCAGGAAGAGTGTTCAAACACAAATTTACATGAGGTGTGGGCATTTCCAAAACTACCAAGATTAATACCACAACAAGAACAGGGAGGAGGGTGGGAAAATAACTGCAGAGAGACCACAATATTCAGTGAAACAAATAAACAGAAAAATAAAATGCAGCACTATCTTTAATGCTGCAAGTTTGTACTTATCTCAGCTTGTAATACAGTTGATGTAGGTATATAGCAACCAGCAAAACAGCTGAGATATTCAGCAGAAATAAATTCACAGATAAGTGACTAACACTTATAAGCACAGTGAAACCCACTAGGCTAAGAGTTTCACACCGAAAATCATTGAAGTGAAAACAATAACCCCCACTTACTGCAGAGAGACAGAATTAAAATAGTAACTGGTGGGCAGTGGAGGTGAAAAAGTGTCTTATTTTATGTTGTTCAAAAGTTGCTTACTTAAGTTGGTAGAAGATGCACCATTTGAAAACATATTGTATTATATAGTGGTGCTGCATAATTTCCGGGAGTTGTCTAGAAGCAAAGTTTGAAACTTCCTGCAGCATTTTAGTTTGGTGGCATTTTTTTATCCTTGTAATGTACTTCAGGTTGCTATATGTAGTTTGGTGGCATTATTGATGCCTGTCTTCAATTCAAACCATGCTGTATCCCTTTTGCTAATGATTTTGTATAAAGCTAAGCCAAGCAATCAATTCAGCCCAGCAGGGTAGATATTACAAGGAAACAGCAGTCTGTCCAGGGGTGCTGGTAGGCCTAATGCCACAGGCATTGTCCATCCCATCCATGGAAGGTTCATTATTTCCCCAAAAAAGCTCACCCCCAAGGGCATAGTTTTACTTTTTCTATCAGTTACATTGTTCTGCATTTGCTTTATTATTGCCTTTTTTATAAGTTTTATGTAAAATATTTTCTCTTTAAGTTGATGCTGCATATATAATTGATGATGGATGAAACATTTTATGTACAAAAGGTAACAGGCAAGTAATTCCTATAATGCACTCAGCCCAATCATGCATGCACATGCACAGACACACACACACACACACACACACACACACACACACACACACACACACACACACACACACACACACACATGCACACACAGCATGCAAAACACATTTTCACATTCAGACTGACTTGCAGTAGAATTTTTTTGATATGGTTCCTGTACTGACTGACATATTTCATTTAAATTTCATACCTGTGACCAGTAGTCTCTGAGATGAGTTTTATCATAGCAAGTAGTATAGCTTTATGATGATGTAATGTATTGTCAGCTATGCCAGTAGAAGTAGGTCAGTGGATGTGTAACATATGCCTGTACAGCTAGCTGGAATTTTGTAAAGAATTATATGACATTTGTATATCAAACTGATTTGTACAGAAGATGCTTGTGTTAAAATAATGTATTTGTAAAGCTGCTTGTGTTTAAAATGTACCAACAGTGTGTCCTGCTGGACAAAAAAAGAAATATACATATATATTAGACGGACTGTATTGTAGCTGATTAAATGTATATGTTTTAACAGACAATACTGCAAGAGAAGAGGCTAATCTCAGTCCAGCTAACTTTGAAAAGTAGTAAGACATTAAATTACTTAATTTAGGCCAGAAAGATTGTATCTTACAGTTCTGTTCACAGCCAGAGACAAAATGTCTTAAAAAAATAAGGAGTAGAGATCCAGCTGCACTGTCTCTAGCAGGGAACTAATTGCTACTCTGGAAGATGGGAAGTGTTTTATGGCTGTATGACTTCCAGAAGCTGCAACAGATCTTAACAAACTCAATGTTTATGTATTATTGACACATATGTGGCAGCTTCTAGCACAGGGGGTAACATGGGAACCAGAAATCAGATGACCAGATGTATGTGATGTCATTCTGTAATCCATCATTAAAATGATGTTTAATGCTAGAGGAGATGGAAATCTCAAAGCAGTCTGTTTTTGGAACCTGACAAAGAAGGTCTTATCTAGTAGATCTTGCCTTGCTCTAGTAAGTGATGAAGGAGTAGTAGTAATTATTTAGATCAGTCAGGAAAATATAGTGAGACTAGTTAAGTACTGTGTTTTCTGTATCTGTATAAAGCTAGTCATCTGTGTTATTTCAATATTTCCTGTGATTGAAACTCTGGTGTTTGTTGTAAAGATATATTTAGTATTTTCATGTTATTTTATTACTTATTATTAAATATAGTTAAACTTTTCATTGTGGCTGGTCCTTTAGAAATTATTTTAACATTTGAGAGCATTCACATCTATTTGGTGACTGTGCCCACTCCCAAAAATCTTACCGCATTGGTCAAAGCATTATCATTTCTATTAATATTTATTTCACCTATTATAATTGGGTACTCTTATAAGAGCCTTAGAGTAGCTGGCTTTGGAGTGTCTGGTGGCAGTAACTGCCTTATAGTCTGGCAGAAGGGGGGCATAGCTAGAAAATATGTGCCAGCCTTTCCCATGTGTGTCTGTGTGCATGTGAAAATCAAATTTCAAAGAGTGTATGTGTCAGCTGTTTGAAGCAGGGACATGAAGGGCTGGCTTCACAGAGAGGGTGCTGGAGGACTTGGCTTGGACACTTGGCTGAGGACTCAACTCTATAGCTGTGTCAGTGGGGAGTCTTACTGGGGGCCTGGAGGGAGACAGAGACAGAAATCCAGACCTTGGACTGCATATCTTCCCTGTGTCCTCTTAAGGGAAATTGTGCTTGATGCAGATAGCTGCATCTGAAAATATTGTGTGTATGTATTTGTGTTCCAAGTGAACTTCCCTCCCCAGTGTCAGTGGTGAGGATTTAAGCTCCTTGATTACTAGGGACATCACAAGCTCCATGGGAAAATATCTTACATTTCCAGTCAAAATCCAATAGGAATCAACGCTTCTGATTAATCCTGGAACAATGCATGCTCTGAAAAGTAAATTTCTGAGAACAATGCAGCATATATCACTACCAATACTTGAAATAAAACCAAATGGTAGCCGTGGTTAACAGGCCATAAGCAAATTCTTGCTTGCTTGAAGAAAAGATTTTATTCATGGGATATAGATTTTTTGTTGCCTTAAGTTTGTCTTATGAAGCTCAGCTTGCTTATTTTTGTGGTACTCCATGTGCATTAGATAACCCCTTTGGAATGTTGACAGTCTAATAGGATTTTGCTCCCATCCAAGCCCATTTAGTATATTACCTTGAGGGGTCTTTTCTTAAACAGTAATCTTTGTCTAACACTGGATTAATTGAGTGTAGAAAGAGAAGAGGTATCAGGATAATGATAGTTATAAACTATGAACCATATAGTAGAATATAGTTGGGTCTCACTTGTTTAATGGAAAGCATATGGTGCCAGTATAAATTGTGTGTATGACTGTGGGATTTTTAATGATCTGTTTGCAATTACCAAGTTGTGGGTACTCATTCCTTTAGGAAGCATTTGTAGTTTTATGTTTTAATTTCCTGTGAATCTTTGTGATTATCATATCAAGAAGAGATTTATTCCCTATTACTGGATGTATCCTGGTATAAATCAGCAGCAACCTGGTTAAGATTGCAAGAACTGAAGAGAATGGGATAGTCAAGTTTTACAAATGCTGTCCCAGTCAAGGTTAAGATCTCTAGTGTAATCAGATGGTGAGCTTTACACATCCCTGTGGTATGGTTTAAAGTACCATCCACTAGAGTAACATTAGTAGGGGGTATGGGTAGAATGTAGTCCTTATATATCATACTGTGCTGTTACTTAGATTTGCATTTTTCTGCAGATTACAGCGGTCGACTGCTTGATCGTTTGTACTCACTCATGAATTATTGGGATGTTTATCTGCATAGTATTTCTCCTGCCTCATCTCTTGCATAGCTACTGGCCTGTTACAAAGCATTAATAAAGAAGCTATATTTCCCAGTGTCTGTATATAAAGGTTTGGCAAGCTGAATGGATCAAAAATGCATATTTTTCCAGTAGCCAGCCCAGGCTAGACCATCAAACAATCATCAGTCATAAATGCTGTCTTAATACATAAAGTAGTGTTTTCCTGAATATGTTTAAAATATGACAAATAAGTCTTTCTAACACACGGTGAATAGCATAGACATTTCATATATATCTGTGTCTGCCTTTTTGAACAATGAGGAGAAATATTAGTTCCAGTGGGTGGCAAGTTTGGCATATTTCTTTATGAAATTCTCACATTCTCTGTACTTAAATGTTTTGTATGCATTAAACAATCAAAAATCTAAATGGGAAACTTAATCAGAACATGGTTCCATTTTTGAAACATATGTATAACATATATTGTCCCCTGCGCAGACAATATATTTCAGGGAAATTACTTTAATCATATTCACCTTATAATCTACATTATGCATTTTTTGTATCTTCTTTCAGTTTAGGGCAACACATTAAGCCAATCAATTGAAGGAAAAATAATTGATTTAATTGAAGTATAAAATTAACAGGCTGATACGCTATGAAATGTAAACCATCCAACTCTGTGTGTTTTAGGCTTTGTTGTTGATGTAAACAGGCAGTGAAGCACTCAACATAACTGCTGGCCACTCACAGCAACTAATTGCCTTAAGTTACTCTGAAAATGCTTTAATGCAATAGGAACAATATGAGCATGCATCATGGCTGCTATGAATTATATTGCAATGCAATTCCACTGGGTAAGAAACTGCATCAAAACTGCTTTGCTGTTAACAGGAAGGTGCTTAATGAAAGGCTTAAGGTCATTTTAATAGAATGAAATCATATCTATTAAATATGCCACACGTTCATATAGAAGTGGTTTCTCTGAACTACCTGTTATAATTTTTGTTTTCAGCTGATGATGCACTTTGCATTTCTTCTATAGACATAGCATTTTGAACAATATCAGCTGTTAGCCTTTGCTCTCGATGATTGGTCATGTAAGCTCATAGGTAATCCCTAGGCTAATGATGATAAAGGGCCGTTTTATGTCAGGCAATGCTTTACAAATATATTGTGTAGGTTTTCATATCACTCATTTTATTGGAGTTATAGCTTGGATATGGGTGATTGAGCATTTATAATTTTCCTCTTTCTAAAAGAGGCATAGGTAGCAGACCAGAGGTAAATTTACAGTTCCCCATCCACTGACCCAAGTTACACATGAATAAATGCAGGGAGGAACTCTGTTTCACTAAAATGGATAGCCTGTTCTAGAGAAAGGGTAGCCTCTGAGACACATACCTGTCCATCCAATATGTTTTATTTCTGTTGCAGATGAGCTTTTGGCACTAGATTGTGTGTTTCTCATGCTATTTGTTCTGTGAATGTGCAACAGGTCCATAACAGCTGGATAAGATGATGAATTGAAGGCCAGGTGTAGATCACCTCTCAGAATTCTGTAGGTGGCAGAGTACAATGATAAGGCTTTGAGGTGGTCTGCATAGGATATGTTATTTACACCATGTATTCTTTTTGTGAGGAAATTCTGTGGAAGCTTCAGTTGTTGCATATGTCTAGTCAGGTACATATCAAAGGGGGCACTGTACTCAATGATTGGTCAAATGAGGGCTGAGTGTAATTGAAAAGTAACTTCATTGGACCTAGGTGCCCTATCCTTGCTTATATGTTGTGCAACGTAAAATTATTTCCTTACTACAGCAAACACATACTGTTCAGGGGGCCAAGTCACTGTCAATGTGTTTCCAAATCCCTGACCACAGGGTCAATTCTTAGGAGCATATTATCAACACTGTAATTTCCACTTGTGGTTGTCTTTCCAAAATATACTATTATGCATTTTTTGTAACTGGGTTTTGGAATGTGACTCTTGCAGTAGCTACTAGTCTGTGTTAGGCCTTCTTGGAGGATGTTTAGATCTTTGGGAGATTCTATGACTGCACCTAGTTTGCAATTGTCTGTAAACTTGGTGAGTCAGAGGCTTTGATATTGGCCTTGACTTCAGAGAAGTAGATGGCAGAAAAGATCATCCTCTTGGTATACTACTAGTGACTGACCTTTTTGTAGAGGAAAATTCACCTATCCTGACTTCTTTTGTCCTAGATGTTAATCATCTGGCTTTCCAGTGGGTGATGTAGGAGTTTATATCTAATATTTTGAGCTTGTGTTCAATGTCTAAGTGGGGTATTGTGTTGAATGCTTTGGCCAGGTCAAAGTAGGTAGTATGCACCATTTTGCCCTCATCCATTGTTTTGACAGCTTTCTGTAAGAAGTCCACCAGGCTGAGTAGGTATGGCCTGTCCTTGATGAAACCATACTGGGTTGGATCCAATGATTAAATGTTTCCATTTTCATTTTTTATCATGAATAATTATCCTTACAATGACCTTGCATATGAGGCTAGACAGGCTTATAGTTTCTTGGGTCGATGGATAACTCACACCTATGCAAACAGATAACAGCTGCAATCCTCCATTTGCTTGGAATGAAGCCTGTTTGTAGGCTTCAATTAAATAATGTTTCTACAGGCCCCAAAAGGTCATGTTTCATGTTTTTATGGAGACATCCTGGAATCTTGTAAGGTCCCATCAATGCGGTGATTTTGGCCTTGGACAGTGCACTGAAGACATGTTCCCTAATGATAATTAGGGCTGCTTTAGTTGGGAGTATTTCTTGAGAGTTGCCAGGGAAGAAACTAAGGTAAAATTGGAACAATATTTATTAGCCAGTAAATTTGCTATATCCTGCATCTCAGCACCGGTGTCTCCATTTCCAGTTAGTTCAGCACATTGTTGTATATTGTCTTTTAGGTTTTGGTAATAGCAGAAGAATGCTGTGTGACTGTCCTTAGCCTATGACACTACTTCTACCTCACATTTGGCTTTGGTACACTTAATTAGTCCTCATAGTTGTTTATTTAGATTAACAAAGGTGTTATTTTCCTTGCTAGGGATTGTATTTCCTATTTTTGGTCAGGATTTTCTTCCTTTTTTATACATTCTGTTGATGTTGGGATTCCAGCAAAGTGACTTGTTTTTTGAGGTTGTCTTTTCCTTATTTTGGGTAGGTGCTACTGCCTCAATGCAACTGCATATATGATTGTAAATAATTTTTGTGAATGACTCTGCATGGGCAGTGATGTTCCCTGGGTTAGCAAGGGGCTTGAAATGTTGCCAGGGTGTCACCTAAAAATAGAAAGCTTGCCCTCAGCTTCTTCTCATAACCTGTGTACACATTTTTTATCCCCCCTGACTAAGAGTTTGAAATCTTTCCAACTTTTCTTTTCATTCTTATATACATATATACTTTCACCGAAAAAGCGCTTTCATTAAAGTATGTTTAAAAAAAAAAAACATTAAATCTACTGCTGTGCAGGGGGGAAAGCCCCCCTGCACCCCCACCCTCTACTTTAATATTCTCACTCCGAGTTCGCACTACAGTGGGGAAAAGGGAAATTTCCCTTATCCGCACATTAGTACAACTGGCACAACAAGCATACTTTCCCGAAAGTGCTGCTTCGGTGAACAGCACTTTCGGTTAAGTATGCTTGCCAATTAATGTTTCGGTGGAAGGTGCAGTCTGGGATCTGTACAGATCCCATATATATAATATATATATATATATATATATATATATATATATATATATATATATATATATATATGTATAGATTCACTATACAATCTCAAAATACTGAAATGTCGAATTTCAGTATTTCGAGATTGAATAGTCGAAAAACCACATACACGAAAACCCACAATAATGAACACTACAATCGCGACCATTCACACACACACACACACACACACACACACACACACACACACACACACACACACACACACACACACAAACCAGGACATAATCACACACATACACCTACCTAACTAAAAAAACATAACAACACACACAAACACACTTAACCTACCTATAAGCAGGGGGGCAAGCCCCCCTGCACCCCACACCACCCCTACTTATATATTCTAACTCCAAGGTTGCACTAAACACACAAACACACAATAAACACCACTGCACACTCACACACAATAAAATCCCTACCCATTATCCTCAAACACACAACACTTACCTGAAACCCCAGATAAATCCACAAACCACACCGCATGTCAAGAACGCGACACCATGATAGCAGTGGATTCAACATTTGCGGATTCGGCATAGTGTAGTTTCGGTTAACTGCACTTTCCACTATTCGGTCTCGACATACTGAATTTCGGCATTTCAGTATGTCGAGATTGTCTAGTGTATCTATATATATATATATATATATATATATATATATATATATATATATATATATATATATATATATATATATATATATATATATATATATATATATGTATATATATATATATATATATATATATATATATATATATATGATAGCAACTTGTAAATAGTTTGTCAGTTGCATTTTTTACACACTCTGTACATTCTCAACAAATTGCAAAATTTTGTAACATACTGCACTTTATATTCTATGTAATGTTCTCAAGAATGTTATTTTTGTAAACTCTCTGTGTACTTTTGTGGAGCTTGCTCCCCGGGCTGCTGCTGAGAAATGGCTCTAGCTCAGTTGGGCATTCCCAGTCAACAAATGTCAAATAAATAAATGATAAATAAATTCCTAAAAATTCCAGGCTTACCTGATGCCTCAGATTTTATTTTTAATTTGAAGGAAATGGCTTTATCTTCCAACTTTTCCAGTGGGGACATTACACTTGTGAGGCTGCAATGTTCCCCCAGTTTGGTGAGGATTAGGTCAAGCATACCCCTAGTACGTGTGCTGAGTAGCTTGTCCAGAACATTCATGTTGATGAAGTCTAGGGATTTTAGTGCTTGCAAGTCTGAGGTTGTGTATAATTTTCATTTTATACTGGGGTAGATAAAGGCACACATGATTATGGTATTGTGTTGAATAGAAAGTGGCTCGAGTTCATTTGAGTAAGTGGTGTGGACTTCCTGGTCATATAAGGGAATCTATAGCTCAGAAAGATATTTATTAAACTTTCCTTATGGTGAATTGTACGTGGAAGAACCCAAGTGTGTCATATTGCTTGAGCAGCCTTGATTTTACATTGTTTTCTGACATAAAATAAGATACCTTCACCTATTGTCCCTTACTATGCAGTAGCTGGTCTAAATGTGTATAAAGCATTACAGCCCTGCATTGTCTAGGTGCTCTCCATGGCTTTAAATCATATCTCAGTAACTACACAGACATCAACATTCTCTAGGGTTAGAAGAGTTTGCAAGGAATGGAGTTCATTGTTTAGACATTCTGGCATTGAGCAGTATAACCTTTAGGTAATTCTGCATTGGTTTAGCTATATCAGATGGCTTATCAGGTTGGCAATGCCTAAAAAGGCACTATATTGGTGGATAAGATTTTATCCAATATTCAAAGGCTCAGAGGGGACAGGTGCAGGCTATTCATGGTGAAACATCATGGTATTTCAACCATATCCCCTCAGACCATCAAATATTATACTCCCTTTGAATGATGCCAAAAGCCAAACCAATTATTAAAATCAATTATTATTTGTTTGTATTGTGGCATCATCCTTGGAGAAGATAGACTGTTACTCCACACTAGACTCATACAAGCCTGAGATGCATAGTCCAAGAGTTCCATCATGTCTCACTTTGTATAGTCAGGGGATGTACATCTCAGGTCATTTAATCCCAAATGGACTATGACTGAATCATACTGGTACCTGTGGCTCAGTGACCTGATTTCATATGTGATCTGGTGGATCCTGGCCATTGATAGGCAGCTGATTGTAACATTCTCCATACTCAGCCTGGTAAGTGGACATCAGTGCACTTCCTAATGGAGTCTCATATGACCAAAATATTGAATTGTGTAGTTATTTGGCACTGTGAGTTGAGTTTGAGTCTGTCATGGTGGGAATTGTTTTGGTATTGCTGTTTTGACATTGCTGAGTATAATTATTGTAATTACTGCATCTGGGAGGTCTTTGAGGTTTTGATTTGGGTAAATTACTTTTAAGAGTTGAGTAGATTACTTTTAGGAACCTTACTAAATGTGAGCCTGTGTTGGCCTTGTATTGTATGTGGTAGAGCTTTTCTACTGTTGTGTGTTTCTAACAATCTGTTTGGTAACTGTAGTGGCTGTACATGAGGGCCTTGTCTTCAGAGATAGTGAATAAGTACATCTCTCACATACTGTATCTGATTGCTTAAGAATTAGGTGGTTGCCAGAAAACATAAGACAATTTCTACATTATCTCAGGATGCTCATTTTAACTAAGCTGGCTGCTGGGACAGTAGGAAAATGCAGATCCATGGTTGCTGGTATAAGTATAGTGTGTTATGAGGGGAGTAGTGCCAAGGGATTCTATGTGCCTCATCCCCACAGTACAGTTTCTGTGCTCATCAGCTGCATGGGATGATTGCAAAAATGACAATCAGTTCTGCGGGTGTCCATGGAAAATGGTTTAATAGAACATAACAAATACATAGTTTTAAGGATGGCTCACATTATCACGTTAATCATGTAACTGTTGTAAGGATCGACAAGTTTCTCTTTATTCAGCTGATATGGGATGGAGTAATTGAACTCCTGTATCAGTAATTAAATACCATGTTGAGACCATGCTTGAAACTGACAAGCTCTAGAATATAAGATACAACATTCTTCGTGTTGCAAAATAAATTCAGATTGAATGAAGATGGTGTCTGTATACTTCTGATGCAGAGACATAATATGCATCAATAAGCTATGTGAATGGTACAGTTTATTAGAGCTGGTGATGTGGCTAATACCATCAGAGACCAGCAAGTAATAAAGTATACCATAATGCATAGTCATCTAATTGTACTTTAAATAAATGAAGAACAGGTCAGCTAATAACAAAAATCTTTTACTGTCTTGAGCAAGAAACGTATTTATTAAGTTTAATTAAGCACTATTATCTCACAGCATTTAAAGGGACTTATTAGAGCAAATTGTAAACAAAATTAAATCCATATGCACCTATTGAAATGAGTGAGAAAATCACTGAAAAGCCAGCAACCTTCCAAGCCTCTTATATCAAAGGCACATGGGATATATACAAATGATCTTTATGAATATCAGGTGTTGCAGCTCATTAGTGATTCTGAATCCCCACAATTTATTTTATCATTTTACTAGACAATCTCAAGCCAAAAACAAACCCCACTAGCTGCAAATATTAATTATGAACTTCACAGCACAAGCAGAGTATTTAACTAAGCATTAGAAACACAGGGCTGCTATATGCAGCTGATGTCCATTATCATTAGGGTCACAGCAAAATATCCCAAACAACAAACTAAAACAATGAGTGAGAATGTCATTGAAAAACTAATCAGTAAAAACAAAATAAAAACTCCAGCAAAGCTAAAACATCCACTGAGTGACCTCCCAAACCTCTTGTATCAGAGGTACATAGGATATATGCAATGAGCTGAAACACTTGATGCTCATAAGGAACATTTGTATATATCCCATGTGCCCTGATACAAGAGGTTTGACAGGTCACTCAGTAGAAGTTCTAGCTTTGCAGGAGTTTTTATTTTGTTTTTACTGTTTGTTTTTTCAGTGACCTTCTCAATCATTGTTTTAGTTTGTTGTTTGAGATATTTTTGTAGTGACCCTAATGATAATGGACATCAGCTGGGTATAACAGCTCTGTGTTTCTAATGCTTAGTCAAACAGTCTGTTTGTGCTGTGGAGATTATAAGGTTGAGCTATGCGTGCATGTAACTAGTGGGGATTGGCCTTGTTGGTCTGAAATTGTTCAGTAAAATGACAACATCTGTCATGGGTATTTTCAATCACTAATAAGCTGAAATACTTGATGTCCATAAGGATCATTTGCATATATCCCATATGTCTCTGATACAAGAGGTTTGTGAAATCACTCAGTAGAAGTTCTAGTTTTGCTGTAATTTTCATTTTGTTTTTACTTATTGGTTTTTCAATTACCTACTCACTCATGGTTTTAGTTTGATGTTTGAGATATTTTTGCAGTGACCCTAATGATAATGGACATTAGCTGGGTATAACAGTCCTGTGTATCTAATGCTTAGTCAAACACTCTGCTTGTGCCCTGCTGATGAGATCACAACAAGGCCAAAATATGCATATCTACAGCTATTGGGGTTTGGCTTTATTGGCCTGAAGTTGTCCAGTAAAACTAAAAAACAAGTATTGGGCATTCAGAATCGCCCATAAGCTGAAACACCTGATGTTCTTAGGCTCATTTGCATATATCACATGTGCCTCTGATACAAGAGGTTTGGGAGGTCACTCAGTGGAAGTTCTAGCTTTGCTGGCATTTTCATTTTGTTTTCACTGATATGTATCTATTGCAAACTACTAATGATATCATGAAGTACATGCACCAGCCATATTAATTATATCCAAATGTCGCACACCACAGTTACTTCACTCTTAAATCATTTTTGATACTAATGTCCTCATTTAATCCTGGTAGATTGCTAGCATTAAATTAAATTTGCAAGTACATTTCCTGTATTCTAACAAAGATCAAGTATCCATGTCTGTGATCTAATTTGACCGAATACTGTATTCTGTAGAGCGCTGTGATTTCTATACTTAGGATGTAATTTGACTGACTCCACCATATTAAAAAAAACTTGCTTCCAGTTAGCACACTGTGCAATATGCTTGCACTATGTGTTATTTTCATTTTTCATTTTAATAGTGTGTGCATAGCCGGTTCTGCACTAGGCGACCAAGGCAGTCACCTAGGGCCCACTGGCTGGGAGGGGGCCTGCTGCCTGAGGGATTCATTTTTTTTTTAATTTAAAAAAAGTATTTGTTTAACAGTGTTTTTCATTAGGAATTCCCTTTGCATCCATTCACACATACACCTGTTGCATCTGTGCGTCCCATTTACATCATCTTCAGTGTATGTGGAATATGAATACAAGAAGACTTAAGAGGTGTATGTCTGTGTGTGTTCATGCATGTGTGTGTGTGTGTGTGTGTGTGTGTGTGTGTGTGTGTGTGTGTGTGTGTGTGTGTGTGTGTGTGTGTGTGTGTGTGTGTGTGTATGTGTGTTAGTGAGCATGTGTGGAAATTGAATTCAAGAAGATGTTTGGACTATGGACTACAGACGGACAATTAAGAGGTAGGTGTGTGTGTAGAAGAGGTAGATAGGTAGGATTATGTGTGTGTGTGTGTGTGTGTGTGTGTGTGTGTGTGTGTGTGTGTGTGTGTGTGTGTATGTATTTGCAAGAGGTAGATAGAGATGTTTGTGTGTGTGTGTGTGTATGTGTGTGTGTGTGTGTGTGTGTGTGTGTGTTTGTGTGTGTGTGTGTGTGTGTGTGTGAGGTAGACAGGTAGGCATGTGCATGTGTGTGTGTAAGAAATAGATAGGTAGATGTGTGTGTGTGTGTGTGTGTGTGTGTGTGTGCGTGCATGTATGCATGTGTGTGTGTGTGTGTGTGTGTGTGTGTGTGTGTGTGTGTGTGTGTGTGTGTGTGTGTGTGTGTGTGTGTGTGTGTGTATGAATGCATTTTTCAGGAACTGAGTTTCAAGTGGATTTTCAAGGAATTGTGAGCTTCAATGGAAGAGTTGTTTACTGCTGCTCATGCTAAGTCGTTTACAATGTGCATTTGTATTGTTGAGAACATGGTATCAGTATTGTGCTATAGAATTGAAAAGTATGTTTAGTAGCATAACATAGGTTCATAGGTTCATACTAGGCTATCTGCCCTAGGGCATTTATAAGCCTAGCCAGAATGTGTTTGGCTTTCGCCACCCATTTTAAATGAATTTTGCTATGCCCTTTTTCGAGGTTAGTATACTGTGCCTCTGTCTAACAGTGACACAGAAGTGATACCTGGGGTAAACCTACGATCTCCCATCCAGTCATCAAGATTCCTCTTGAAGAGAGTCAATGAGGGACTCTGCCTAACCTGGACTGGGATTTTATTCCAGAGTGAAGGGAGCCTCTGGGTTATGAATCTGTCCCTCCAGCATGTCCTATTTATTTCAGTGCTGAGGTTCAAGTCTCTTGAGCACATAGCTCGATGGGATTTGGATTTTCTGAGGTGCAGCATGTCCATTAATTCCGGGTTGGACATGGCTTTATACGTCAGGCACAGATCGCCTCTGAGCAGGTGGTATGCCACTGAGTAGAGCTGGAGTTTCTTTAACTGGGCAGCATATGGCATCTGTTTGAGCCCTTTGGTCCTCTTGGTGAGGTACTTTTGGGGTCTTTCCAGTTGCTGCAGTTGTCTGGTAAGATACATCCCAAAAGGGGCATTGTACTCAATTATGGGCCTGATGAGGGATGAGTAAAGAGGCACGATGACCTCACCTGATCTAGATGTGACTCCCTTCATGATTAGGTGGGCTATATAAAATGTTTTTCTAACCACTTTGACCACGTGGTTTTCAAATGAGAGATTGTTATCAACTTGGGTCTCCAGATCCCTTATTACTTCTTCCATACTTAATGGATTACCACCTATGTGGTAATTTGTGGGCACTTTGTTTTTGCCAAAGGGGATGACTATACACTTTCTGGCGTTTAGCTTGAGGCCATGGCTCTGGCACCAGTTATCTGTTTCTATGAGGCCCTTTTGTAGGATGCTTGTGTCGGCTAGAGAGTCGATTATGGCACCTAGTTTGCAGTCATTTGTGAACTTGGTCAGCCACAGTCCTTCCGTGTTGGCCTGTACCTCCGAGAAATATATACCGAACAAGAGAAGTCCCAGGACTGAGCTTTGTGGGATGCCACTTGTAACTGGTTTGGAGTCTGACATGGCTCCAGAAATTCTAACCATGTGGGTTCTGTCCTTGAGCCGGTTTTCAACCCATCTAGTGACATAGGGGTTTATATTTAAGCTGGTGAGCTTATCTATAATGCCCGAGTGGGGTATTGTATTGAAGACTTTTGCAAGGTCCAGGTAGGCTGTGTGGACCACCTTCCCCTCATCAATGGCCTTGGTGACTGTTTCAAAGAAATCAACCAGGTTTAAGAGGCAGGATCTGCCCTTAACAAAGCCGAACTGGGTAGGATCCAGTGTCTGTAGGTCCCCAATATCTTTATTTATGAGGTCCATGATGATCCTTTCCATAGCTTTGCAGACCAAGCTAGTTAGGCTTATGGGGCGATAGTTTCCAGGATCCGTTGAGGCACCACCTTTGTGGTGAGGGACCACTGTTGCTGTACACCACTCTTTGGGTACATATCCTGTAGTAAGGTTGAGATTGAACAGTAGTTTTATGTTTGGGTTAGGTCTTCTTGGAGTTCATGTAGGATGCAGCCCGGGACACCGTCTGGTCCCATTCATGCTGTGTTTTTTGCTTTGGAGAGGGTGGCTCTTACCTGAGCATCTAAGATGTCAGGGGGGGCAGCACTCTGCTGGGATAGATATTTGCCCTTTTGGTGGGGAGGGGGGGAGAAGTTTGTGCTGAACCTGTCAGCTAGGATGTTGGCAATGTCTGTGGGTTTGGTGTATTTTTTGGTCATTTTGGACTACTTCTGAGCATATCTGGGAATTCCCACCCAGGTTCCTAACATAACTAAAGAAAGCCTTGTGATTATCCTTAGTGTCCTGTACAATTTTTCTCTTGAAGCTGGCCTTAGTCGATTTTATGAGTGCCCATAGTTTTTTGCTAATACTGATCAGAGATGCGTTCCCTTTTTGGGATTTTGCTCTATCATTTAGTAGCTTCCTCCTTCTATTGTATAATTTGTTTATGGCTGGGGTCCACCAGACAGTACGCCTGCCTTTGGAGGATTGGCTCTTGGTTTTATTTCAGATTGCATGATCCATGCATTCCTGAAGGTGTTCATAGAATGCGTTTATAAAGGATTCTGCAGTCTGGGCCGTATTTTCCACAGGCTCGGGGGCTTTAAAGGATTCCACCTTGGTTTTGAGGAGTGTGAAATTTGCTTTAGAGAAGTTTTTCACTGTGGTTTTCTGGGCAGGGGGTGGGGTAGGGATGTGAATGTCCAGTGAGATTAGTTTATGGTCTGATCTTACCAGTGAAGGATACACTTCTGGTCTGGAGCATAGAGCCCACATGTTGGTGATAATCAGGTCCAGTATGTTTTCCCCTCTTGTGGGAGTGGCAACAAGTTCTTCCATAGCATTTGAGTTTATAAATTCTAGGAACCTTTGGGCTAGGGTGTTAGAGCTGGAGTAATGCTCCCAGTCTATGTTTGGGTAGTCGAAGTCACCCAATATAATGGTGTTTGGAGAGACCTTCATATTTTCCAGTGTTCTCAGGAAGGCCGAGTGGGGTTCCTGGGTTTGGGAGGGTGGTCTGTAGCAGGCTATAAACTGGAAGGCAGTTTTACCCACTGTTAGTTGCACATGGATAGTCTCTGATGCTTCATGCTGTGCCACCATCCTGGAGGTGTGGGTATCTTTGACGAATATTGATACTCCCCCTCCTTTTGTGGTTCGGTCCAAGTTTTGCGGCTGAAAAGCATGGTATGAGGTATAACCTGGTAGTGCTGGGGTGCTCTTTGGAGCCTTGAACCAGGTTTCTGTTACTGCACAGATATTGATGTTCTCCATGCTAAGGAGAGTTTCGAGTGCGTGCATCTTGAGGTTTAGACTTCTGGCGTTGAGTAGCATTGCTCTTAGTTTCTTATCCCTTGTGATACCTATGGAGGTGGGTTTGTCTTTTGAGCCTTGCCTAAAAAAGGCACTATGGGGGTGGCAAGAGCCTTTGACAATATCCGAAAGCCCAGAAATGACAGGTGCAAGCCATCCCTAGTGAAGCATCGTGGCTTGTCGAGCATGTCATCCCAGGCTGACAGGCATTGGATCCCCTTTGAATGACACCAAACTTAAGCCAATTGTTGAAATTGATCATCTGTCTTCATATTGTGGCATCATTCTTGGTGAGGGTAAGATGCTACTCAAGGTCAGCATACTTACTTTAATGCAGAAGGCTGTGGGTTCTATTCCACAGCATGTAGATGGATTGCTGATACTGGTGTGGTGCAATCCTGAGTAAGTCTTCCTTTGGATGAGATACCTAGTAATGATGAACCCATTATCAGTTTGCCATCCATTCCATATTGCAATATTACCAGCCGACCATGTTTTTAGTGTAACATAGGCAATCTATTCTTCAAGAGCAGCAGACACTGAATTTGTAGCTGTAACACTGAAATATAATGTTGCTTGCTAGCAACAACCTCTTCATTACAGATCTCTTTAATGTGGAATTATTCAGTTGACTTTTACTTCTGCAGAGATTGTACATATTGACTAATATTGATGGATTGTAATGAGAGACGTTTGAATGGCCTTTTATGGTTGAAATGTTCTGAATTGGGCAGCTTAGTCATTATTTGTTCATAAGTTTTGTTTCATTGCTTACTGGAAAAATGTGTAAAACTATAAACTTAAAATATGCTGTAACAAATGGTGCTGTATTATAAAAAGAATATAAATTAACAGAATCAGGAAGGCACATCAAAGAACTCTTACATGTCTGCATGGTCCTAAAAGTGTGTGCAAGGAGTCTCTATTTGAAAACAATCCAAATGTAAACTTCATCTACCACTGGCCAGATGCATTTTCTTTGAATGTGGGTTTCAGTGCCATTTCAATGAATGTGAGTTTCAAGGGCAGAGAACTTTTAATGCTTAGTTTGTTTTCATTGTGAGACTGTGTTGCTTTGTTTACCAAATGTCTGTCTGTATTTGTGCTATAAAATTTGAAGTAAAAGTTTTAAATTAAATCCAAATATCTGTAATCATTGTAGAAATAAAGCCAAAAACAGTATGCACACTGATAGGTTTGAACAGTGTTTATGGGAAATAGGGAGAAATAGCCAAGTAGTGGGACACTGGAATGGCGGAGGGTGAGGCCCAATCCATTACCCTGCCTAGGGCCCCATTTGACCATAATCTGGATCTGAGAGTATGGGGGTAATTCTATAAGTCCTACACAGAGCAATTCTCCATGTAGGAATAGTGGCACAGGCCAAACACAAAGTCAGGAGACCGAGCAATCCAGGAAGCAAGGCTGGGGGCATGCATGAGCCTCCCAGAGCTGTCCAGACACAGAGGCAACTGCATAATGGGTCTATATTACGTGATCGAACAGTGAAATGTTTGAACACATAATAATCGACCCCTAAATATTGAACCATCAGAATGTTGGACATTTCAAAGGAGATCTCCATACAGTGCGGACATGGAATTTTTCCATTGTCTGCACTGCAGTGCGATCTCAGAGTTGGTATATTTAAGTAGTGGGGGTGTGGGGTGCAGGGGTGCTTGACCCCCTGCTTAGAGCTTTTTAATGGTTTGTTTGGGTGTTTTTTGGGTTTTTTTGCCGTTCAACATTATGGCATTTCTATATTTAGGGGTCTATTATTACGTGTTCGACCATTTCACTGTTCAGTCACATAATATAAATGCCAGCATAATGCAAATCATCTCATTTGCAGAGGAAAACCATGCAAATAAGGTGAATTTGCAATCCAGGAAGCAGACAGGCATCCATGTAGGAGCTGTGTCTGCAGGAGAAATGTATGCAGTTACTAACCGTGTAC
This sequence comes from Protopterus annectens, assembly GCF_019279795.1. NCBI lineage: Eukaryota > Metazoa > Chordata > Ceratodontiformes > Protopteridae > Protopterus > Protopterus annectens. The sequence continues at coordinate 1,201,000,103 of NC_056733.1, forward strand.
TGAAATGTAAAAATAAAAAGGGGAGTGACAACTCAAATAAAAGCATGTATTAGGTGCAGTAGGCATGACAATGGCTAAAACTATGGTCATTGTCATTTGTAACTGAAGCAATTAAAGAAAAATCAAAATAATTTTTTAACACATATGACATGTTTAAGTGGTGCACAGCGACGCACAAACATAATAGATCATAAAATAAAAATTAAAATACTAAAATATGAGATATAAAGTTGTATTGAAGTTCCCCATTATACTGACTAGTAGGAAGAGTCATACAATGGCAGGTTAAAGTGGTTGCTAAGAACATAGGCTCTGGTGTAATGCAGTAACTAGGGTATACGCAATTAGGGGTATGTAAATGAGCTAAGATTACTGAATAGCAAAATGGGCCACCATGTCCACGGGTACCTTACCGTGTAAGGGCTACCATGTGGTAGTGTAGGCAGAATAGGCAGCTAACATGAAAAGGGGGGTGTTAGGATTTGTGTAAGCACATTAGATCTCAGTGTCTCCTGTTTGCGCTCAGCTGAAACAGCTAAGCAGGGGGGTGTATCTGAGGCTGCTAAGCTGTGCTTAGCTGGTTGAAGAAATACTGAGCATGCTCATGTATAAGGAGGGCTCTTTATGCTCAGCAATGTTTACACTAGTTCCATGGGTTTGCGCAGAGCACCGCTGGGCTTAAAAGTAGAGGAAATTGAAAAAAATAAAAATAAAAGGAAATAGCTGACAAAAGGCAATTGATGATAAATGACTAATACACCCTCTAACACTCACAGTGGCCCAGTCTGACCCCTCAATAATGTAGCTGCCAGGTGGAATGTATCATAGTCAGCTAATCACACAGGCTGCATTTGCAGCACACCTTTATAAAGTATGCAGACACCCTTCAATCTGACTTTCTCACATACTCTGCACCATTGGAGTACACACTTGGGAACTTTAACTGACAAAATGATAGGGGCTGCTGCTGCTTTGCTACAGCTCTACATGCTACAGGCTGAGGGCAGTGATGAGGCTGATGCTGACAACTGGCCCAGACTAAGGAGGAGAATAGTGTTTAGGCCCAGGGTAACCTATCAGGGGCTACACAAGCTGGACATAGTAGAGCGCTACAGGGTGAGCAGACACATAGTACAGCAACTCACCAAGCTCTGCCACCCTCACCTCAGACCCAGAGACAACACAGGGGAACCCATTCCAGTGGAAACAAAGGTATGTGCAGCCTTAAGAATACTAGCTACAGGTACTCTCCAAAGACCTACTGGGGACATCATGGGGATCTCACAGGCATCCGCATCCAAGGTACTCCACCAATTCCTGGATGTCATGCTAATACATGCCAGTGAGCACATTTATTTTCCCAACACCCCTGAGGACAGGGCCAGAAATATGCATCTCTCCACCATGTAGCACACTACCCAGAGATACTGGGTGCCATAGACTACACTCGTGTACACATCAAAGTACCATCCAGTGAGGGGGGTTGATTCTAGGTCAACCACAAGAGCTATCATTCCATCAACTGCCAGATCATGTGCAATGCCCAGGGCATTATAATCAATGTGTGTGCTAGCAGCCTTGGCAGTTCTCACGACTCCCACCTATGGCACACCTCACAGCTGTATCAGGTATTTGCCAAGGTGGGCATCCTGTATGGCCATCTAATAGGGGATGGTGGCTATGCACTGAAACTGTGGATAATGACACCTATCAGAAATGCACACACCCCCACTGAAGAACACCATAATGAAGCACACACACACACAAACTAGGAACATCGTAGAGCATATGTTTGGGCTGCTCAAGTCACTATTCTTCTGCCTTGACATATCTGGTGGTGCTCTGCAGTACTCTCCAGCCACACCACACACATCAGAGACCTCAGCCTCATTACTGCAATCAACAGAACATGCTGGAGGGACAGGTTCCTCACCCAGAGACTGCCCATGCTCTGAAACAGACTTCCCATACATGTCAAGCAGAGCAGCTCACTGGCCCTCTTCAAGAAAAATCTTGATGAGTCGATGGGTAATAGAAAGTTCACCCCCGGGGATAACTCCAGTGACTCTACTTGATAGAGGCACTGAGAACTAACATTGGGTGGCATGATGCCAGGGCACTTCTATGGGCTAGGCTTGTAAAGGCTTAAGGGCCATTATCCTAGCTGACACCTATGAACCTATGAACATGTGCACACATGTTCATAGTATCTGTCATGCTACACAATATGATCCTTCTGAAACAGCTGTGGCAGGAACATCACAGGGAAGGGCGACACAGCCCCACACCATTACCAAGGTTACCACAGGCACAGGGGGACTTGTAGGATTAACCCCCCCCCCCTCATCCTGTCCCTGTAGGCAGATGTAGACATGCCCAGTATGCCCTGGCCATGGTTAAGAGGCAACACATAGCACATACACTGACACCCTAGGGACACAGGGACTGAAACCACACTCCGACTGCCACATACAGTATAAAGGATGCCACACACATTGCACTACCTGTACCTTACCATGTATAGGCTGTGTACTGCGTGCATCCAACGGAGTCAGCCCTGAAGCACTGTCCTCACAACTGCTTCAGGCACAAGGTAAGTCATTCTTCTTAACAACAAATGAATGGAGTAATAGACTGTAGTAGCATATCCATGGTGTTGCTTCATGTATGCAAGGGGATGAGGTGGGCTACCGGAATAGCAGCAGATAACTAACAGCTATGTGGGACAACAGGAAATGTCCACCAAATACTGACTGCTGCAGAATATACAGTAGTCCCCAAGGTGCCAAAACTCACTGCAGTATATGTGGGGGACTAAGAAACTGCGGGGTCATAAGTCACATGCATGGATGTCAATGTTGGAGTCCCATACATACCTCTCAGTCTCTCACAGCAAGTCATCTGTACAAAGCCATAAAGAAATGTGTGGCAAAGGCCCAAAGGGACAGTTATGAAATATTGCTCTGACAAACCTAGACATTATATTAGAACAGCTCTTGCTGTTGCATTAAGTCTCTGAAGGGTAAGAAGTCTGAAACTCAAATGTTTGTCATTGCTTTCTAATTTTGATCTTTAATGATATGCCAGTATTTTCCAAGACAACCACAATACTGCACTAAATGAACCCAAACTATGAAGCAAACATCTGGACAGTCTATGGAAATTTGTACAAATGAGAGGTATGACCCCACCAACACACCTGTGTTCCCATAGAAATGCAGTAACATTTATGTTTGTAGGGTAATAGCAGCAGACTACACCTTCCCACAGCTGTCCCAATCAACTTGATAACTTGTTTCATGTCCACATTATGCAGGGATCAATGTGCTATGTCTGTGCATGATAAATACTGTCAGGAAATAGACATCACTTACCATTGGCTGTTGTGGCTTAGTGGTCTAAGTACAGTACTGTGGTTGACAGGGTCTGTGGTTTGAGACTGGCCATGTCAGCTACACCTGTGGTAGGAGTTGTACACACTGTCCAGAAGTCAGTATTTGCTACTGCAGGAAAGCTGGACATTGGAGAGACAAGGTGCCACACATATGGACAGTACACAGCTCAGAGTAACCTACACAGCACCTATTAGAACAGCAGGTTGTGACAAGTCAGTGTAGTGCCAGGTTAGAAGTGGCTGCCACATTACTGTGTCAGTACTGATAACAAGTCAGTGGGCACAATCCATAGCTCTGGAATGACAGGGTGTCACAGAATGTACCTATGTATGACTCACATATCTGTTCTGCTCCTCATAACATTGAATTTGCCTGCCAAACTATGTGCAAAACAATAAAGGTTGATCTGAAACATCAATGACAGACAGTTGAGAAGCAGATGTCATACCCATAAGAAAATGCAAGCTACTACAAAAACATAATCAAATCTTTAAAACAGGTCAGACCAGCGGGGCCACTTCCCAAACTAAGAAAGATATTCAAATATAACAAATAGGGATGTGGTGCCACGGCAAAAGCTTTAATAAAGTAAGACAATAAAACAAGTAAAAACAGGATGAGTGCTTTTAGCTGTAAGCCTTCTTCAGATCCTTGCATTACTCAATAACATTAAGACTTTAAACATAAGGTATTACCAATTAGAATCATCTCTTGAGATGACGCCTTTTTAAAACAGGTTTTAAAGGAAGTATTCCATTTAATCCAGGCTCCTTATCAGCTCTTAGGTCTGCTATCAACTTAGTTTCTTCATATTCAGTAAAATCTTTTATACTGGCTCTTCTGGCACTTGGATATATTATTTGCAGAGCCATAAACTGAAAAGTATATTTTATATTTTGTATCACATGTTCGTTCAATGCAGTCGTAGGAACCTTATTTTTTATATCCTTTATGTGAGCTTGTATCCTAACCCTAAACTCACAGTTGGTCTTGCCAACATAGAAATATGAGCACTCAGTACAGACTGCCACATATATAATATTCTTTGTCCTCCAATCAACATAAGCTTTCAGATAATAATTCCTTTGTTATACTATCTGTCATACTACACAATATGATCCTGCAGAAACAGCTGCAGCAGAAACATCACAGGGAAGGGAGACACAGCCTCCCACCATTTCCAAGATCCCCACAGGCACAGGGGTACTCAGAGGATGAACTTCCTCATCCTGTCCCTGTATGCAGACATAGACATGCCCAGTACACCCTGGTCTTGGCAAAGGGATAACACATAGCACATAAACTGACAACCTAGGGGCCTAGGGAATAACACCTCACTCAGACTCACATACACACAGTCAAATGGATGCTAGCCACATCACACTACCTATACCTTGCCATGTATAGGCTGTGTACTGCCTGCATCTGACAGAGTCAGCCTTGAAGCACTGTCCTCTCAACTGCTGCTGGCACAAGGTAAGTCACTCATTAACAATAAACTAATGGGATAGTAGACTGTGGTAGCATATGTATGGTATTGCTGCATGGATGCCTGGGAATGGCATGCTAGGATAGCAGCAGACAATGGACAGCTTTTTGGGACAACAGGAACTCTCACTCAAATGCTGGCTGACTCACAATATGCAGTAGGCCCTAAACTAACAAACTCCACTGCACTATGTGAGGGACTTAGAAATAGTGGGGTTAAAGGACAAATGCATGGAAGTCAATGTTGGAGTCCCATACATAGCTCTAATCCTCTTACAGCAAAAAATCTCCACAAACCCATAAAGGAATGTTGGGCAAAGGCCCAAAAACAGGAATAAGTCGTAAATATTGCACTTACAAACAAAGAAAGTTGATAGAATAACAGCTGTTGCAGTAACATGAATTCTCTGAAGGTCAAGAAGTCTGAAACTCAAATGGCTGTCATTACTTTCTAACTTCAGTCTGTAATGAATTCACCATTATTTGCCATGTAACCACATTTTATGAAAAATGGACCCAAAATATGAGCTAAACATCTGCACAGTCTGTGAAGATGTGAACACTTGAGAGGTATGCCCTCTCCCCTCAACACAACTGTGTTCACATAGAACTGCAGTAACATTTATGTCTATAAGGTGATATCAGCAGGCCACATTTTCCCAGAGCTGTCACAATCAACTTGATAAATTGTTCCATTTCTAAAATATGCAGTGGTCAATGCGCTATGCATTTTTGTGGTTAATAGTGTCAGCAAGTAAACACCACTTACTGGTGGCTATTGTGGCTTAGTGGTCTAAGTACAATACGGTAGTTGTTGGGATCCATGGTTCAAGACTGGCTATGGTGCCTATTTTGATGTCAGCTACGCCAATGGTAGGAGTTGTACACACTGGCCAGAAATCAATATTTGTTACTGCAGGAAAGCTGGACAATGGAGGGACAGGGGGCCACACATATGTACAGTACACAGGTCTGAGTAACCTACACAGTACCTACTACAACAGCAGGTTGTGACAAGTCTGTCGAGTGCCAAGATATAAAGGCTTTAACATCACTGTGTCAGTACTGACAACAAATCAGTGGGCACCATCCATACCCGTGGAATGACAGGGTGTCACAGAGTGTCCATATGTATGCCTCATATATCTGTTCTGCTGTCATAACATTTCATTTGCCTGCCAAACTATTGACAAACCAATAAAAGTTGATGTCAAAACAGAAATAACAGACAGTAGAGATGCAGATCTCATACCCATAAGTAAATGCAAGGTAATACAAAACCATTTTACCAACTGTGTACGTTTGGAAGAGCAATATTAAGAGCCTACCCCCATGTCTGGGCCTGTGTCTAACTGTTATATATAGGGCTGTCCAGATGTCTGTCTGTAAGACTCTGAGAGCTATGGCCAACCTGTAGCATACAATAACAGTGCAACACAAACGATCTGAGGACAGCAGCAAATGTGGCACAATGATGGACAGCCTGCTAAACAGGTACAGTCAGAGGTGTGAGGTCTGTAACCCCGTGTGTGATGTTGACTTCTACCCCACTCATACCATAAATACAAATACATAACAGCAGTAACTATGGACAAAGGCCATGACTGCACTACAGAAGGACAAAGAGACACATATAAGGGGAAAGGGAACCACTGGCCAGACAAACATAGAATGTGCACACTAGAACAATTTCTGTTGTAACATAATTCCCTGCAGTGTATGGGGTCAGTAAGCAAATGTCTGTCTGTGCTCCCTCACACTACTCTATGCTGTCCTGCCACTCACATACCAGTAAATCACAGTGCTATGTAGACTATACCACACATATTATGGAAAACTCTGCTCAGTCCAATGCATTTTGTACCCACACCAGGATATGACTCAGTTAATAAGGATAACACACAGCCAGAATATTCCACACACAGTGTATCACTGTGGTGCTAGACTGCTTACACAAGTTCATAAGCCAATTTGCTTTTGCACACAAAATCCTGGACCAGATTACAGCTACTTCTGGAATGCAGTCAAACTCTTACACTTAGAGAATTACAGCCCTGGTATAAACCACATCTGACTATACAACTCTGTTGTCCAGATATGTGATATATCTGCATCTGTTGAGTGTGATAGACATGTATATATATATATATATATATATATATATATATATATATATATATATATATATATATGTAACATATACAAATATATCAATTATAGACAGGCAAAGATGGGGAGGAAGAGACAGACAGAAATGAATAGAGAGAGAGAGAGAGGGAGAGAGAGAGGGAGAGGTATATATATATATATATATATAGAGAGAGAGAGAGAGAGAGAGAGATTGAGAGAGAGAGATACACCCTGAAAGGCATAGAGTGATGTCTTCATGCAGACATTTGCACATGCCAGTATGAAGGTGACCTCCATTGTATAATAATAGTGAGGAAGGGGTTGTAATCTCATCTCACCTGCCTTGTGTGCGTGCGCATGCGCGCGTGTGTGCGTGTGTGTGTGTGTGTGTGTGTGTGTGTGTGTGTGTGTGTGCGTGCGTGCGTGTGTGTGTGTGCGTGCGTGCATGTGTGTGTGTGTGTGTGTGTGTGTGTGTGTGTGTGTGTGTGTGTGTGTGTGTGTGTGTGTGTGTGTGTGTAGGGTAAAGTATTTTGAGGCCCTTTCCACCCAGTAAACTTCCCATTGCCCTACTTTACAAGGTCTGCTCATGTCATTCACCTTAAAAGTACCTTTGGACACTCTTCAACCCTGTAAGCTCCATGGTGCACATGATCAGTAAGTAGCACTATAGTCCACATAACTAGATAGATGGGGGTTCAAATCTCAGCACTAACAACTGTGCGTGTTTTTAGGTTAAAGCATTTTGAGGCCTTTTCCACCCAGTACACCTCCCATTACCCTACTTTACAAGGCCTGCTGATGTCATTCACCTTAGAAGTACCTTTAGATACTCTTCAGCCCTATAAGCTCAATGGTGCATGTGATTTATTTATTATTTATTTCCAGTTTGATTACCAGGGAAGTCCACTGGGTCAGAGTGACCCATTTTCAGTGGAGGCCTGGGGAGAAAAGCTCCAAGATACATAATACAGATAAGGTACAGAAATACACAGATGTCAGTCTTACATAATATGGAAACAGTTACAAGTAAGTACCTTGAAAATATGCATAATAAGCAGAAAAGTATTGGGTGTGGACTTATTGTTTATACATTTTCTTTAGTGTGCACACTCAGATATTAGGTGAGAAGATGTTTTATATACATACTTTTAAGTACTTTGGTTGGGAGGGTGGCCTAATGGTTAAGGTGTTTGCCTTACAAACACAAGGTGCAGGGTTTGAATTTCACAATGGATAATTTAAGTGATAGGGTGAATTTCCTATTTCCCATCCAATCATCAAGATTTTTCTTGAAGAGTGCTAATGAGGAGCTTTGTTTGATATAGATAGGTAGTTTGTTCCAGAGTATGGGATGTCTCTGGGACAGGAATCTATCCCTCCAGCATGCTCTGTTTATTGTGGTGACAAGATTTAGGTCCCTAGAGCATGTAGCTCAGAGGGATTGGGATTTGTTTAAGTAGAGCATGTCCAACAGCTCTGGGTTTGACATAGCTTTGTATGTTAGGCAGAGATTGCCTCTGAGTAGGCAATATGCAATGGAATAAAGATGTGTTTTTTTTGAGACGGTCTGCATAGGGCATCTGTTTGAGGCAGGGAATCCTCGTTGTGAAGTATTTCTGCGGCCTTACCAGTTGTAGACATCTTGTGAGGTACATAGCAAAAGGGGAGGTGTACTCTATAATGGGACTAATGAGTGATGAGTAGAGGGGAACAATGACCTCTTTTTTCCTGGATGAGAAACATTTTGTGATGAGGTGTGCCACATAGAAGGATTTCATGACTACTGTGGCAATGTGATTATCAAAGGAGAGACTACTGTCCACCTGGGTCCCAAGGTCTCTTATCACACTTTTGGTGTTAAGTAGACTATCGCCTATGTGGTATTTCATGGGTATAGAATTTTTATCAAAGGGGATGACAATGCACTTTTTGGTATTGAGCTTGAGGTCATGGCTTTGACACCAGGCATCTGTCTCAGTGAAGCCCTTTTGTAGGATGTCCACATCATTAGGAGTTTCAATTATGACTCCTAGTTTGCAGTCATCTGCGAACTTCATTAGCCAAAGACCTTCTGTGTTAGCCTGTACTTCAGAGAAGTAGACATCAAACAGGAGAGGACCCAGGACTGAACCCAGTGGTACTCCACTTGTCACTGGTCTAAAGTCAGATTTGGAGTCTGCTACTTTCACAGTGTGGGTTCTGTCAGTGAGCCAGTTGGCAACCCATCTTATGACATAGGAATTTATACCTAGTTTAGTGAGTTTATCTATAATTCCAGAGTGGGGGAATGGTGTTGAAAGCCTTGGCGAGATCTAGATAAGCTGTGTGAAACACCTTACCCTCGTCTACGGCTTTGTTGACTGCTTCAAAGAAGTCTATCAGGCTTAGGAGACATGATCTGCCTTTTACATACCCAAACTGGGTGGGGTCCAGAGTTTGGAGATTACTAATGTCTTTGTTTATAAGTTCCATGATGATATGTTCCATGGCCTTGCAGACCAAGCTCATCAGACTAATGGGGCGGTAGTTCCCAGGGTCCGTGGTGTCTCCCATTTTGTGGAGTGGGATAACCATTGCTGTGCGCCATTCAGTGGGCACAAAGCCTGAGGTGAGGCTATGATTGAACATGGTACTTAGGTGAGATGCCAGTTCATTCTGTAGTTCATGCAGAACACAGCCAGGGATGTTGTCAGGTCCCAAGGATGCTGTGTTCTTGGCTTTGGAGAGTGTTTTTTTTACCTGTGCAGCTGTGATTACAGGAACTTTACATTCTTCCAGTATAGAGATGGGCCCTTTAGGGAATGAGAGGGGGTTAAAGTTAGCACTGAACCTATCTGCCAGGATGTTGGCAATATCAGTTGGTTCTGTGTATGTAGTGCCATTGTGCTGTAACTCAGAGCAGATCTGAGTGTTGCCATTGAGATTCTTGACATAGCTATGGAATGCTTGTGGTTGTCCTTAGAATCAGTGGTGATTTTGTTTTCGTAACTAACTTGCTTTGGAGGATTTTATGAGGGATCTCAGCTTCTTACTTAGGCTGACCAGGGAGTTCCTCCAATCATGGGATTTTATTCTTTTTTGCAACAGTTTCTTTCTTCGTTGTAGAGTTTGTTTATGGCAGGGGACCACCAGATTGGCTTCCTTTTTTTGGAGGATAGCATCTTGGTTCTGTTAGGGATAGCATCATCCATGCACTTGTGTAAGTGTTTATAAAGTGCATTTGTGTAGGACTCAGCATTCGTACCTCTACTGTCTGTCTGCATGGGTGTCATGACGTTTGCCACTTCTCTCTTAAGAAGCATGAAGTTGGCTTTGGAGAAATTTTTTATGGTGGTTTCCCTAATTGGGGGTGGGGGCGGGATGTGGATGTCTAGGGTGATTAGCTTGTGGTTGGATCTGACCAACGAGGAATTGACTTCTGGTGTGGAACACCAGTTGCCCATGTTGGTAATGACCAGGTATAGGATATTGCTGCCCCTGGTGGGGGAGTGGTTAAGTTGATCCAAGGCAATGGAATTTATGAATTCCAAAAAACATTGAGCAAAAGAGTTGGTACATGAGTAGTTTTCCCAGTTAATGATGGGGTAGTTGAAATTGCCCATTATTACGGTGCTAGGTTGTACCCTAATATTTTCCAGTGTATCAAGAAATGAGGAGTGGGAATCCTTGGGCATGGTGGGGGATCTGTAGCAAGCTACACTTTGGATTGTGTTCTTGCCCAGAGTTAGTTGCACTTGGATAATATCGGATGCATTATGCTGAGCAACTAGCCTGGAGGTGTGGATATCCTTAATGAATATGGACACACCTCTACCTTTAGTGTTGTGGTCCAGGTTTGGTGGCTGAAAGGTGTGGTAGTAATTATAGTCTGGTAATGCAGTGGTGCTCTCTGTTGCCTTGAACCAGGTCTATGTCACTGCACAGATATTGATGCTCTCAATTTTAAGGAGTGCCTCGAGTGAGTGCATTTTGAGGTTTAGACTTCTAGTATTAAGTAGTGTTACCCTCAGATTTTGCTTGCTTGTACCTGTTATGGTGGCAAATTTGTCATTTGAACCTTGCCTAAAGAAAGGCACTATAGGGGTGGCAAGAGCCTTAGCCAATATCTGGAATCCCAAGGGTGACATGTGCAGGCCATCTCTGGCAAAGCATTGTGTCTGTCAATCATGTCATCCCAGGCAAACAGCTACTGGATCCTCTTAGAATGACACCAGAAGCTTAGCCAATTGTTGAAGTCAATCATTTTGTCCTTGTACAGTGGTATCACTCTGGGTGATGGCAGGATGCTACTCAGGGCTAGGGCCATACCTGCCTGGGCTACAAGATTGGATAGTCTTCCATGTCTCTTTTCATGTAATCCAGGGAGGTACATTTCAGGTCATTCACACCAACATGAACAATGACTTCTTGTGGAGTGACCTTAGTGCATGCATTATGTGGCAGATCCTGGCACCTGACAGGCAGCTGATAGTAACTTTTTCCTTGTTTAGCTTGGTGAGTGGAACATCAGTGTGCCTGACTATAGAGTCACCTATGACTAGAGTGCTGGGTATGCTGTTATGCCTTATGGGCTGTGGTTGAGTGGCACACTAAGTTTGTAGGCTATGTGTCATTTGGGTTGTGTTGGGGGTGGAGGTTGCTTGGGTTTCTGCTTTGTTGGTCTCTGTTGCTTTTGCAGATTTTTATTGAGAGCCTCCATGAATATCTGTGTGTCTGGAGGGGTGATGTTCAGCTAGACTATTTAGAGGAGCTGTGTGCCTGATGGTGACCTGCATGTCATAGTGATGTGTGTGTGTGTATGCACACAGTCAAGCCATGTGCTAGCCCTACATGAGGGTATGTTGGACATCCATGTACTGTACATGGCAGGATGTACAGTTCACCATCTCCGGCCACAGACACAGGAACTGGTCCTGCCAGGAGTGTCACTGGCACCAACTTGCCTGAGGGCAGATGCAGTACTACTTCCTGATGGGACCCCTGTCTGCTGGGTCAGTGGCCCTCATGGAACTTGCCAGGACCACGTGCCCATGGCCTGCTACATTTTGTTGTGGACAGCACCCTCCCTTTGGTAGTGTTGATGGTACTGCCACTACAGGAGTGTGAATGTGCATGGCCACGTGGGCTCTCAGCTGATTTTGCTACTGACCTACGTCCATGTATCCGACACCCTACTCCCATTGTGTGTTCAAGCACAGACATTACATGGTTAAGGTCTGACAATGTTTCACCCCACCGTCTATCCCTGACATCAGTGAAATGATATACAACATCAGCAATGCCGTGAAGGGTGTCACGCATGCCAGGAAGTGTTGCATCCATGACCCTGAGCATCCATCTGCTGTACTGCTCACTACATGCCTGTGCCTCCGTGATGGATCGAAATATGTGTCAGGTGACACATGCTGTGACACCTCTGACAGGGGCTGGATGGACAGCATTTCTCCTTCAAGCACCCCCGTCAATCTGCCTGTGTGGGACCTCACCAGCTCTCTGGCTATGGCTAGTGTCTACAGTCACAGGTGCCATAGTCACCACACTACCTTGTTCGATGCCACCACTTTCCAACTGTCTGATGTCTGTTGCTGTTGGGGACCGGGTATGTGTGGGCATACTGACCATGTGTGGGGACATTGGGGTGGAAGTGGGATGTCAACCAATGTCACAGATTTAGCTCCCAACAACCCGACTTGTGCCTCACTATGGCCACCATCATCATCAGAGCCTGATGAGATACTGACATCAGGTTGTGAGGGGGAGGAACCACAACCCCCATGTTCACCAGTGAAGGGAAGACAACATAAGTAAATTACTTCCTGCAC
>NC_056733.1:1201015437-1201055437 GCF_019279795.1 Protopterus annectens
CCATTCCCTTACATTGTATGCTCAGTATGTACGCACTGCTGATGAGCCAGAGCCAGCATATAACCCACTGTTTTGCTGCAGGGGCTCACCAGGTATGCTGGCCATAGGTGTCAGGCAATCATATACAAATTTTGAGTACACACTGACCTAGCCAGAGTACATCAGGAATGGTCAGGGAGACCTGGACAATCTGTGAAATAATCCTGTATGACATTGGTAGAATGAGAGGGGCTCAATGACAGTACATGGTGTGATATGCCAGCAGTATCCACCAGTATGCACTGTCATTGTGCCCCTGCACTGGCCCAGTAATCACGGAGCCACAATCCTCACCACTAGCACCAGTGAGGGATGTACACAATGGGAGGATGACAAGTACACACACAGTACAATACAAGTACCCTTCAGAGCATGCAGAGATCACAGTCAGTCTGGGGCTGGATTCTCCCTCTCTCTCCAGATCCCCAGTAAGACTCCCCACTGGCACAGCTATATGGTTAACATCTCAGCACAGCGGTCAAGCCAAAACCTCCATCACTCTCTCTGACTGACCAGTGCTTCATGTCCCTGCCAAAGTAGCTGACGCACACACTTTGAGATTTTGTTTATAAATCACACACACACACACACACACACACACACACACACACACACACACACACACACACACACACACACACACACACACACACAGTCCTGGCACAGGTTTACTAGCTATGGCCTCTTCTGCCAAGACTAAAAGATAGTTATGACTGCCACAATCCAGTTCTGTATCAGCTACTCTAAGGCCCTTACCAAAGGGTGACGAATCCTACTGTGTGATGTGCCTATTATTCAAATGGTAAGTATGGACAAGACCAAGGGTATTGGAGTGGCCTATACAGTGTCACCAAATGCATATGCAAGTACTCTCAGAGCTTACTTAGTTCTATACAGCCCAACCACATTTACAAGGTTTAATGATATTTAATAATAACTAATAAAGGAACAAGACAATACTCAATCAATTTAGCAACTACAGAGTTCAGACTCACAGGGAATATTTTAAGACAGCATTGCAGGACAGTCTGAAATAAATGCAGCAAACATCTAAAGTAATCATTACTATATTCCCATCTATATGTCAATGATTTTATATTATCCCTAGTTCCTTACTATTAGCAAGGCAAATGAGATGAGTGAATCTTGTCTGACACATAGACACATACAAGATGCAAAGGCCTTTCTCTGAGACAGGTCTGAAAGTGATAATCAACATTAGTGCTAGGTTAGCTCAGATTACATCAGTCTTTGTCACCTGCCTTCACTTCCCAGGCTAATGGCAACTAACACACCTTTTAACATCTCTGCGTCAGAAGTAAGTATCTGTCTGATGTTTGGTAGAACTGGAAGTCATAACACAGTTACACAGTTTACATTTATCCTACTAATTATTTATGTTTCAAGACAATACAAAAACCTCTAGCTGTAGACATCTATGTCTGCTTGCTGCACTGAAACTAAGATAACACATTTGTAAAACAAGTTCAGCTTATTTTCTGGTCATTTTACTACTTATCTCTGTATGTTTGAGGCTTCGTGCATCTACTATTAATGCACACATTTGCACAGGTAGCACTTGATATACATTTCTGTTCTTTTCCACTATGGTACACTGTGGTTACACTCTTGAAGCTCAGTCATACCTCACAACCTCTTAGAGCAAGACATCTGCACAAAGGCACAAATAAAAGGAGGACAAAGTGCCAAAAATAGTGACACTTTTTAAATATTGTTCTCACAAACTTAGACAGTAGTTGATATAATAAAATGTTTTGCATTTGCATGACTTTCTGAAGGATATGATGTCTGACATTCAAATGTGTGCTATAACTTTATTACTTCAGTCTTTGATGATTTGACAGTGATTTGCCAGAAATAACATAACTGTATGAGGATATGACTAAAAATATGAGGCAAACATGTGGCCATTCTGCAAAAATCTGGACAGTTGAGAGGTATGAGCTCAGTACATAACATACAGTTCAACACACACTTCTGCACCAGTTGTTTAATATCCACATAACATATATAGTTCTCTTACATTTGTAAGACAAGCGTATGCATCATATTAATATTCACAAATGACATATGATTATTTACATCATTCTAGTTAGCTGGGCTAGCAGTGTCACAGTCAGTATTGTACAACAGACAATTCAGTAGTAGTCATATGTGAGCTGACCCTTGCAAGGGTGGCTCAGGAGCCAGAGCTGTGATTTATTTCACTGCAGACAGAGCCATCAGGGATGGCCATAGGTTCTGGACAGCAGACTAACAGCAACATGAGTGTCAAGAAAGTGTTGTTGAGAGCTTCTGTTTAAATTCCTATTTCCCATGACTGCATCCTCCCATCTGCAGTCCATTACATGCTTAATTGTATGACATACCTGGTATAGTGCTGTACTCCTTTGTCAGAAGAAACCCACTTTTAGTGTTACAAAGAATCACAGTTTGTCTTCATGAAGAAAATGTCAGACCTGTTTACCATAGGCAGCAGCTTGCCTTTTGTAGGTAATGTTCATGAAAGGTGATGGCCTGTGCACCAATCTGTGGCTCCCACTTGCTAATTTCACGCAGAAATGGTGGGTTGCCTTTCAATTAGTCAATCACATGGCAACACAGAGCAATAATTAAGGCCTTCATGTGGGCCTTGCTCCTTTTCCTGGCCTGTGAAGAGGACATTATTGAGGTGTGGGTGCTACAGCATCACCAAGGGTAGGTGGAAATACTGTCTACTGTTTAGATTGATGTGTTATGTCTACAGTTTTGCATGCTATGTCTGGCCATTGTTAACAGACTTTCATATTCTGTAGCAGTATACTGTGTAAATGTGTGTTGGGGTGAGTGAGGAGACAGAAAGATGTGAGTGTCATACATCTTTTTCTATCTGACTGTGCATGCTGCTACAGTTGATGCTGGTCTATCAGCTGTGTATGTATGTATGGGGATACTGTGACACTTGTCCCATAAAACCTCAACATTCCCCCCAATCCTTCATGTTTGGCTGTTGTGTGGATACCCTGCTCTAGGTGTTTGGGAGTAAAGTTAGGCCTGTAGCAGGAAGCTCAACATACTGCTGCATGTGTAGCAGGTTGAAGGTGCTGCATTCTGGCCATGAGTCAGACTAGGGATCATGAAGACATTAGGGGAGAGCAAGCTGTTACTGTCAGTGAGGATTCAGTGTCAGCTGCTGTGTCATAGCATGGCCTAGTTGAGGGTAACCACAACAGTTTATGTGATGCATGTGCCTGTGGTGCATATGTTATGTAACAGTGCCATCCAGAGAGTGTTGGCAACATTTAATACACATATTCATAATTGTGAAATGTGTCCCACCCTGCAAGCCTTTACCGTGCTACTGTGGGTGGCAGCAACTACAGTAGGAGCAACCAGTTTTGCTGGACATTGCAGGGCTCAATTATTCCTATGATGTATTGCCATGCATGTAATTGTTGTGCCACAGACTGGGCTGCGGACCATGACTGTGGGTGTTTAGATATGACAGATGCTAGAACTGTAACAGATGGAGCTACCAAGTCATTATTATGGCAGGTGTATTTGTAAGATGTATGTGCATGCATACAGTGTGCAACACAGAATTAGCATGGACAAGTGTGTTCTGATGGGTATGACGTGTGACACTGAGCTGTCTGTCATGCTTTTGTAACCCCAACCTGCACTGCCTTGCCACTATGTGAGCACACAGAGTAGGTTTTATGAGGAACCTGCCATAAATAGTGGGCACAATTGTGGATATTCAGCAACAGTCTGCACAGTTGTCAGCTCTACCTGATATTGCAGGCCTCCCATATATCCAGCAGCATTTATTTGTCTGTATCTGCTTCAGAGGCCCAAGTACACTGTGATTTGGGCCACTATATATGGGAGTAGTGTGTGACTGGCTATGTTTGTAAAAAACAGCTTGTATATGCCAGAGGTCAGGTGGCTTACTGGTATGTTGCTCTGACTGTAGTTCAAATGGTTCTGGGTTAAAAAATAGCAGTGATTTTTTTTTCCCTAAATGTGCATCCTTGTAGTGAGTGATATATTTGCAAATGCATCAGTAGTTTAGCATAGCTGATTTGGTTTAGTAGTGTGTTGCTATGATTCTAGGTCAGAAGGCCATGCATTCAAGACTTGGCAGCTTTGTCTTTTTTTCCCTAATGTTACACGACTGTACTGCATGATATATTTACAAAAGCAGTACTAATTCCCCACAGCTGGTTTGACTTAGTGGTGCATTACTCTGACTCTAGTGCACAGTGTCCTGGGTTTGAGATTCGGAAGGGATTCTTTTTTTCCCTAATGTTAAATGACTCTAATGCATGATATATTTACAAAAGCTTTTCTAATGCTCACAGCTGATTTAGCATAGTAGTATGTTGCTCTGACTCTAGTACACAGTGTCCTGGGCTGGAGACTTGGAAGGGCTGGCTATTTTGTTGCTGGGCAGAACAGTGGCTAAATGAGACAGAGTGATTAAAGCAGTTTTAAGTGGGTTTGCACAGTTTTGTGTGATTCTAAGTGATGCCAAGAGGAACTTACTCCTGCTTAGCTTCACTTAGTGGTGCTTATTTCCACTTAAACCCTCTTTAATTCCAAAAAAGAAAAGAAAAAAACGGGTAATAAGAAAGTGGTGAAATGGGGGCAAGCAGGGGAAAAAACATTATGAAAGGCATCTAGGGATGTGCAGGATGGGTGTAGGAATGAAACATAGCTCTCCATTTCTTGTGCAGCAACAGCTGTGAATGAAGTGGACAATTTGGAATTTAGAGCCTCACACTCCACAGGGTGTGGTGTGGGTGATATACATTTGTTGAGTAATTCAAGGGTAAATTGATTAACATCATGGGGTGAAATGGAAGCAATGTATGGGAAAAGACTTTTTTTGTGGGGACAGATGCCCCCTTTTTTTAAGGTGAGAGTGAGATGTGGGGGAAAGGTTGTAGGTACGTTTGGGGAGTTAAGTTGGATAGGAGAGGTTGTTTTTACAGACAGACAAACAGCAGACAGGGGCAGTATAAGGCACATGAGGGGTAAACACCTTGGGCGGGGAGAGTGGATGGGGGTCAGAGGGCCATGTGCCCCCAGATGGAAACAATGGGAGTAAGGTCCCCAACCATGGGCAGTCACCACTGCCTCTTCACTGCTCCAAAGGTGGCTGCACTGTGGGCTGGATGATGGGGACAGCTTGCCCCTTGAGTTGCACCAGTCCGCTCTCAATGTGACACAGGTGGTCATCCAAGTCCTTCTGGATGACCTTGCATACCATACCTCTGAATTGGTGGTGGGTGACAGGGTCCTCTCTGCGCCCATGCCCAGTGGGGGGACGGGCCCTGTCCCCTGACATAGTTCCACCTGAGGGTGGTGTAGGATGAGCAGATGAGGCAGTTCAAGCTTGGTTCCCAGACAGTATCATGCATGATAGTGAAATGTGTATTAATACTTTGAATGCAGGTGGACACATTTAAACTCTAGTTGATGTGATTATGTGTGATCTGTACAGACCATAGCAGACTGCTGGGTTGCATACCCAACCCATACATATTTGCACATCATATATTTGGAGTCTCAACCTATTACAGTCTCATACTTGCCTGCATCAGCAGACCTACATTCAGGAATACACGTAGCTGAAATGCAAAGGTTAACACAGGACAATGCTACAGGAAACACACTATAATACATTACAAATTACTATTCAAGTTAAGGATCTTGGTGCAGAACATATATCACTTGTCATTGTATCTTGTTTTACAGCTCCACATCTACAGTTTGGCGTAGCAGCTGCACAGTAGACAAACCACAGTGAATTCATGCTCTCATAGCCATATTTCCTGTGTAGCACCTGTACACTTGTAATTCTTCAACGACATACCAGATTAAACACAACAGTTTGTGGTAATAAGCTTTATTTAGGGTGACATGACACAGTGGTTTATTACATTCAAAATTCTAAATTCAGTTGTTCTGCATATCCTGTAGATGATGAATGTATGTCAGTTATTACTTTCACAGTAGCAAGCACAGTATACTTTAGTCACAGATTCATTCCTACACAGTATCACTGCAGTATTGGCTTCCTTTCATCAATAGTAGCTTGTTTGCTGCCTTCATCTGTATTACACAGTACCTGGCATTAGTCAATTATGTCAGCATTGGTCTAACAACACATTTATTCAGTACAATCAAAACACACTATACCTAATGGCAGTAAACAATTACACTTTCTTATTAATTGGACTATATACATACATACATATATATATATATATATATATATATATATATATATACATGTGAGTGTGTGTGTGTGTGTGTGTGTGTGTGTGTGTGTGTATATATATATATATATATATATATATATATATATATTTAGTTTCACTTTATAATCCCGAAATACTAAAATATTGTATTTTAGTATTTTGAAAGTGCAGTTATGAACTGCATAATACTGAATGTGGAAATGTTGAATCCGCAATTGTGTTGTTGCGTTCATGACATGCAGTGTGGTTGTGAATTTAGCTGAGGATTCTGATAAGTGGTGTTCTAGTAAGGGTATTGGGTAGGGATTTTAGTGTGTGTGTGTGTGTGTGTGTGTGTGTGTGTGTGTGTGTGTGTGTGTGTGTGTGTGTAGTGGTGAGTTTTATGGGTTTGTGTGCTTATTGCGACCTCAGAGTTAGGATATATAAGTAGCAGAGGTGTGTGGGCACAGCCCCCCATGTGTGGGGTGCAGAGGGGGGCTTGCCCCCTGCTTATAGGTAGGGTAGGTATGTTTATTTGTTATGTTGTGTTTGTGTGTGTTGTTTTGTTTGTTATAGTGTCATTAGGTAGGTGTATGTGTGCTTGTTTGTGTGGCGGTGTGTGTGTATGTGAATGATTGCGATTTTGAATTTCGCGGTTGTGGGTGTCGGGTTTTGGGGGTTTCAGCTTTATAGTATTTAGATACTAAAATTCAGTATTTTAGTATTTTGAGATTATAAAGTGAATCCACACACACGCATATATATATATATATATATATATACTTTGCAAGTTATATCTGTACTCACTACACTGTTGGGGCAGCCTCACCATTCATCCTACATGGGCCTGAACATTATGAGCCCTCTCCTCTGCAGCTGTGGGGGATACACACCATTATGCATACTTGTCTATCAGATTTTCATACTGCAATTTGATGTCACCACTTGATATACTGCCAGACTTCTGGGACATTCCAGATCTGAGCATCTTGGATCCATTTGGCCAAGAGCACCCCCTTCCTCCATCTCAGGTCATCATAATAATGACAGACTTGCTCATCAGTGCAAGGCATGCCAGTGGCATCAGTGAGCTCATGTGCCAGATGGTCCCAAGCCTCAGACTTATATTCTGACCCCTGGTAAAGGCTCTGCAGCAGTCTGTCATCAAGATTCTTTAGGAGGAGCCCAGCCATGACCCTGGACTCCAACATACCCAGCACAGTCCCCAAAAGCATGCTCCCTCTCCTGCACCTGCCATAGTTTCTACAGCAATCAAACTCTAAAAGGGTCTGTCTGTATTTCCACCTGTGTGGTTTAAATAGGGCCATATTACCACTCTTTGCCATCAGTGGAATTTTTTTAAAAATGCTGAGCAAAGCTCAGAAGTTCTTAAACCCATTAAGCTGAGTTGAGCAGTGCTTAAAATGGCAAATGCTGAACACTGCTTAGCAGTATGTAAATCCACTTAGCTGAGCTGAATACTGCTTAGATTGGGACTTCTTAGCAATGCTCAAACCAGCTAAGCAGAGCTAAGCATTGCTATTTATTGCTCATACAGGTCCTGTTTAAGCATTGCTTAGCTTGGCTTAGCAGTGCTTAGCAGAACTGTGCTAAGGGCCAACAACATTTTCCTTTACAAAAAAAATTAGAATTGGATATTAGTTTCTCATTTTAGATGTATTATTATTAAGTGTATGTATTTTACTTTACATGACCTCCCCCTAAGTGCTTTCATTACATTACCTTGTGGTGTGACTGTACTGTATAGGACACTTGTGTTTAAATGGTGGTTTTTCACCTCATATCTCCACTGAGACTGGAATTCTGGACCAGCTGCACTACTCTGGTTAACAAATATCACTGACTACATCAAGAAATAAAATTTAATATAAAAATGCTTTCCCATGTAAAAGCTGTATGGCCTGTCTTGGTATTCGAACCGTGCACCTCCTGCATGGGAAGCTGTGACTCTAACCACTGAGGTAAGTCAGCCATGAAAGTTTCACCTATACACTTCTATATAGCTTCTTGATACATTTAAGCACTGCTGAGCAAAGCACTACCACGTAAACTCACTCAGCTATGCTTAAACTTTGAGGAAAATGAAATAAAAAAATATATAAATTTACCATTAATTAAACATTAAACTATTATACTTCACATTATTTCTTTATCGTTTTAGTGCTGTACAGCATTTTTACAATGCAGGGGGGGTGTTACGGATAATGTAACACACCCTCTACATGACATTATAGTACCGAATTACTTAAGTGTCAGAGGACACTTTCTTTTCATTTATTTGGTGCCATACAGCACTTTTACTATGCAGGGGGGTGTTATGGATAGTGTAACACACCCCCTACATGACAATTAATTTCACATCTTGCATTTAAGTGTCCGAGGATACTTTCTTTATTGGAAAGTGCCGTATGGCACTATGAAAGTGCAGGGGGCATGTTACAGATCTGCCATAACTGTAACACCCCCCTAGCATTGATTCAGTATCTGTGTACATGGCTGCCCCTCATTGTGCTCCTTCATTAATATGCAAGGTGCGCTGCTGGGGGGGAGATGTGGACATGGACACCATTCACTCTGTGTAGAAATAACACTATTTTTACATGGAGTTTGTTAAATCTGTGTGTGTGTGTGTGTGTGTGTGTGTGTCTATATATATATATATATAGATATATATATATATATATATATATATATATATATATATATATATATATACATACATATATAGGTCTACTTCATTTGATTGAAAGACCATTTGACCTAAACCCAATTGATCGAAATTTCATTTAATCGAAAACCAGTATTCAAGGCATAAAACTGGGATTTGTCCCCCTCCCCAATGTCATGCGACCCTGGAGTTGGTGTATATAGTTAGGGGGTGTGGAGGGCACAGCCCCCCACATTGGGGGGGTGAAGCCCCTCACCTAATTTCCTTTAAAAGAAGAAAATAAAACAAAAAGTACAGATTTTTAAATGAAAATAGTTGGGGGGCTTCGCCCCCCACACCCCCCAATGTGGGGGCCTATGCCCCCTGCACCCCCTAACTATATATACCAACTCCAGGGTCGCACAACATTGGGGAGTGGGAAAAATCCCTGTTATTTGCCTTGAGTACTGGTTTTCGATCAAATGGGTTTAGGTCAAATAGTCTTTCGATCAAATGAAGTAGACCCGTATGTGTGTGTGTGTATATAGATATATATATATATATATATATATATATATATATATATATATATATATATATATATATATATATATATATATATATACATATATAATCATAAATGCATTGTGACAGCTTACTAGTTGTCTTGCTCACACAAAGTATTGGAACTAATGCATTCCACAACATACTCTAAACTTTTAGAGATACAAATCATAATGCCTTTTGAACTTTGTAAAAAACATTGCTGTGGTCTTCAGTCAGAGTTATTTTTTTTATTTTGTTCAAGCTCATAACATAGTGCAATATTTAAATAATCTTATCTAACATTCCACTGTTGCAGTGTTCCTTACTTATAGTTAGCATATAATTAAGCAATAACTGAAGAGTGGATGTGGATATATGGAGGATTTACCCAGGGTTCACGTAGTTTGATCACAAAGGTGAAGCACACGTGATTAAACAAAACTAATTGTGGGTAAACCTCATATGCCTACACCCATGAGTCAGTTATTACTATTATACAATTATATTATTTAAGAAAGAAATTGCTTTTCTGAAATAATATCTTTGTATAATGGTGCCTCAGTATTCCATGTTGTTTCTGTATTCTTCTGTTTTTGTTAATGAACTGGACATGCATATAGGTTCATAGGTTCATAGGTTTATACTAGGCTATCTGCCCGAGGGCATTTATAAGCCTAGCCCATAGTTTTGTGGCTTACGCCACCCCTTTAGTTTGGAGAAACTATGCCCATTATTTTGCTGTGCCTCTGTCGAGCAGTGACACTGAGGTAACCCCTGGGGTGTATCTGCGATCTCCCATCCATTGGTCAAGATTCCTCTTGAACAAGGCCAGCGAGGTGCTCTGCCTCACATAAACTGGGATTTTGTTCCACAGCATAGGGAGTCTTTGGGTGATGAATCTATCCCTCCAGCACGTCCTATTAATAACCGTGTCGAGGTTTAAGTCTCCCGCCCTTGTGGCTCTGAGGGATCTAGATTTTTGAGATGAAGCATGTTCATCAAATCTGGGTTTGACATGGCCTTGTATGTCAGGCATAGGTCACCTCTGAGCAAGCGGTAAGCAACTGAATATAACTGGAGTTCTTTCAGTCGGCAGCATAAGACAGATTTTGAGACCCTTTATCCTTTTGGTGAGGAACTTTGTGGCCTCTCCAGCTGCTGCAAGTGTCGGGTCAGATACATTCCGAATGGGGCATTGTACTCGATCATTGGTCTGATGAGTGATGAGTATAGGGAGACTATGACTTCCCTTGATCTAGATGTGAATCCCTTCATGATAAGGTGGGCAATGTAGAAGGTCTTCCTAACTACTTTAGCAATATGAGTATCGAATGAAAGGCTACTGTCAACAAGGGTTCCCAGGTCCCTAATAACTTCTTCTGTGTTCAGGGGATTGCCACCTATATGGTAGCTAGGGGTAACCTTATTTTTCCCGAAGGGTATGATTATGCATTTCTTGGCATTTAACTTTAGGCCATGGCTCTGGCACCAGTTATCCGTTTCTGTGAGACCCTTCTGAAGGATATCTGTGTCGGATGTGTTTTCAACTACGGCGCCCAGTTTGCAGTCATCTGCAAACTTTGTCAGCCATAACCCTCCTGTGTTTGCTTGTACTTCAGAAAAGTAGATGCCAAACAAGAGTGGGCCCAGGACTGAGCCCTGTGGGACACCACTTGTGACAGGCTTTGAGTCTGACATGGCGCCAGCAACTCTGACCCTGTGGGTTCTGTCACTCAGCCAGTTTGCAACCCATCTTGTAATGTATGGGTTTACATTTAAGTTGATGAGTTTTTCAATGATACCCGAGTGAGGTATTGTATCAAAAATGTTCCCATGCTTGCACAGTACATCACTTCTGTTGAAAACAAAAAACAAGCAACAGAGAAAGGAAGATCTCTGTTGTTTTTTTTTTCTTAACTATAAAATCTGGGCAGTTTAGAGGTAGAAGAGAAACAGGGCAGAAATACAAGGAACATTTATTTAGTTTTACAGAATGGACTTGATTTTCCTTGTATTTGCTTTGCCCTCCGTACGTACTTCTCAACCTCTTAGCTCAAGAAGTATGAACAAAACCTTAAATAATGAGGGACAAAGGCCCCAAAATAGGAACTGATTGTAAATGTTGCTCTTATAAACTTAGAAAGCTACTAGAATAATAAGAATTTTTTATCATGCAGGTTATTAAGTCTGAAACTGAAATGTCTTTATTTGGTGACTTCACTCTCAGGGATATGTCAGAAAGCCTCACATTTTATGAGGAACAGCCAAAAATATGAGGCAAAAATCTGGACATTCTGTGAAAATCTAGACAGTTGAGATGTATGCCTCTGTAGCATATACTAATAGAAGAAAGTCCAGTGGCTCCTTCAGCAACCAGAATTTTTTCTTTTGGCATATGCTTAATTTATAATCAGCACACTTGTTGGGATGGCCAATCAGTGTGCATGTTTTTGAATAGTAATGCACTATCGTATAATACACATTTTCCTGCTATGTTTAGCAATTTGTTGAAATGTTTTGCATTTTTATTCAAATAAGAAGGGTAGAAAAGGCAGGAAATGTAAGAGACTGCCAAACTGGCAAAAAGAGCATGCCGTCTTTGTTATTACTTATCTGTCTACCTTGGAGCTTTTCTCCCCGGGCCTCCACTGAAAATGGACATTAATCCAGTTGGACTATCCCGGTCAACAAATGTAAAATAAAATAAAATAAAATAAAGAGAAGGGAGAAGGTGAAAAATAAACTAGAAGGAAGATGGTAAGAAGCAGATACTTGCCATATAGATGCAAGAGTATATTATGGATTATCAGGTAGAAATCGACATAGATTGTAATCAAATTACCACAAATAAAATAAAATAAGAAAAATTTCTAAAAGTAAGAAAATGTGCTACAGATGGGTGAAGGACTGATATCAGTCAAGTGCTTTATGTATGGTATGAAAACAGATATACTTCCCAGAGATTGCTGCTCCTCTGGAATAAACTCCTAATTCATGAGATCAGAGCTCCTCAATAACCTTATTCAGGTACAACCTAGACAATTGGATGAGAGGACATAAATTCATCCTGGGGCTGGCACTTATGTTCCTCGTGGACAGGGGCAGTTGGTGCTGATCATAGATTCACTCTGAAAATAAAGGCCATCTAGCCAAGGTCAATTAGGGAACACAGGTATAACATGGCTAGGCTTGTAAAGGCCCTAGGGACATTAGCCTAGTAACCCCCTATGGACCTATGAGCCTACAAAAATGCTGAAGATGGTCATGTGAGGATAAGGTTAAGTCAGATATGTACAGAACAGGATGATTTGTGTGATTCATGCACAAAGCAAATGTGAACAAATTAAAACATTTTACCAGGCCCCTTTTTCATAGTCCCAGGAGTGTTGAAGTCCATTTGTGCATGGAGTAGGGGAGATGCATAGATGGTGCAGGCTTATTTTAAGCAAAGTAAAACACCAGAGGCTATGGTCATTTTAATCGAATAAAATCATATTTATTGAAAAAGTCACACATCAGAGGGATTAGCCCCTAACACACAAAACTTGTCAAAAATATGAAGCTTTCTATTGAAAAGACATGTTATGTCTTCAGTAGGGAAAACAGGAATCCTACCATGGCCATAGCTGCTAATTGTTTGGTTGTTTCTTAGTCATTCAACTCAGTTGAATAAGTCAAATTAATTTTCTCTACCAGTTTAAGTGTTCTTATGTTCTGCCAAAAGGAAAGGCACTAACAATGCTAAATGAGTCTTCCTATTTAGCATATCTGCTCAGATGTGCTTCGCTATTAGATTCACACTTGAGAATACCCACATATCACAATTAGACCATCAGATTATTATCAATGAAATCTGAAGGCATTTTTAAATATGATCATATTTCCAGAAGGGATTTTTGCTAAAGTCAACTCATTGATAATTTGTAGTACTTTTAAAACAGCCAATCACCTCTTTTTCATCCGTAACAGGTTCTAAGCTTTTCATCAGAATTTAAAAGACCATTCTACAGTTGACAAGCTAGCAACATCTAAATATGAAAATTATTGCTAAGGATTCAGGCACTTTCACATTAAACAGAAAAAAAAAACAGTCCTCTATACATATTGTAATATTTCTAAACTTTGTATGTCTTTAAATACAATTGTCCTTACTTATAATGTATTTGGTTTTATTTATAATTAATGTTGATAAATATTTAACCTGTAATGAAAACAATCAAGATAAGTAAATGTGTTTGCTTTGTGCAGGTAGGGCAGGAGGTGTGGAGGCAACTTCGGCCATACCTCTCAACCTGAAAACATCAAAAATTTGGACAAAGGCCCATGACAAATAGGTACAAGTCTGTATGTTGATTAACATAAAATTTGCATACACAATTATGTAACCCCACCCACTCCAATGGAATTGTGGGATACCAACTTTTAAATGCAAACTGAAGAACAGACAACCAAAATATGATCATGAAACACAAAATAAGCAGAAGAACAATAATGTTTTACTTATATTAGTAGTTGTACTTGTACAAAACTAAAATACAATTTTCTTTTATAAAAATAAAATTAATTACGGCTGCATTTCAGCCTTCTTCATTAAATAACACAAAATACAAACCAGAACAATGTTTGTGTGTGTGTGTGTGTGTGTGTGTGTGTGTGTGTGTGTGTGTGTGTGTGTGTGTGTGTGTGTGTGTGCGTGCAACTTGTACAGTGTACACACCTAAATATGAGATTTAATGCCCCCTTCCTTCACCTAATGTTTTAAACACCTTTATTAAATTATCACTTAAGATATAAGTAACATAAATTAAGAGCAAATAAGCAAACCATATTAACATTTTCCCAGTTACATACATTACACAACAACCCCAGATTTACAAAGCCCATTATAGTGTGCAGGATTAGTTTAAGAGCTATTTTCGGCAAAATGGCCGAAGTGCAATCCAGGAACGAGCTCCCAGGAAGTGCACGTGAGCTCTTAGACTAATCCTGCATGGACCGAGCTCCTGTATGCAAATTACCCTCATGTGCAGGTGAAAACCATGCAAATGAGGGTAATATGTGATCCAGGAAGCTGGCAGACATCCGTGCAGGACGAGTGCAGTGTGCAGAAATGTACTTGGTTAGTAACCGAGTACAGTTCTGCAATCTACAAAACGGAGGTATGACAGCTCCAAATAAAGGCTGCATATCATTGAGGAAGCATGCCAATGTCCAAGAGAAGGCCACTGGCATTGCAAAATGTAAAAAAAAAAAAAAACAACTTTTAATTTTCTTTTTGCCGATCTCACCTGGTTAAGCATACAGCAGTGACGTGCAAATGGGATCGGGGGGAAAATAATAAAATAAACCTAAAATAAGCATTCCAACTAAAATCAATATTCTGCCATGCAAGTCAACAGCAGTCAGAAGACAACCTGGCCAGTGAGTAATGGTTGCTAAGGGGGGAGGCTCAGTGTGGGACATGTAACTATGCATTAGTAGGCAATCCTATGCAAATGAGGGAAGGGTTAGTGAATCCCAGATTTTCCCAGGGTATGAGGCAGGTCCCAAAAGTGTAAGAGTATAAATAGCTGGGTGCAATTCTAGGATATAGGTGACATCGTGGGACGGTTTGTCAGGCATACTGATAGTGGACTGGAGACCTGTGGCTTGGGATTGCTCCTAGTGTAGCACGGCTAAGATAGGGGTGTGTCTAAACCTGCCTAGCACACTTTACAAAGTGTAAGCAGGTGTGCGTGCCGCGCACCGGGTTGTACAGGAAGAAAAAGGAAGTTAAACCACAAAAAAGCAGCTCTGTGGACATTTGACCACTCCATGTGCGTGGCATGCACATGGGCCTAAACAGGGAGGCAATGGGAAGGGAAAACAGCAGTAGGAAGGTAATCAAGGCGAACTAGCTGAGCTGCCAGGTGAAATGTATCAGAATCAGCTAATCACACAGGAAGCAGACCAGCCCAGCCTAGAACACCACTATAAATCAAGCAAACACCTACCCCCTGGTTTTTCCACACTCTACACCACCGGTGTATACAAACAGGGAAATTTTAAAACCAAACCTACAAAATGAGAAGGGCTGCAGCAGGCAACATAGAACAACATGTGCAGGAGGCTGAGGGTGATGAGGATGTCAGTGCTGCCAAACACCCCACAGTGAGGAGACAGAGAAGAGTGTACAGACCCAGGGTAATCTACAAGGAGCTACATGAGCTGGAGATAGTGGAGCACTATAGGGTGGACAGAGACCTCCAACAGCAAATTGTTGAGCTGTGAAGGCCACACCTGACACACCACACTGGCTGAGTGGAACCCAACCCAGTAGATACCAAGGTATGTGTAGGCCTAGGTATACTAGCCACAGGTACCTCCCAAACTACAACTGGGGATAACATGGGCATCTCACAGACATTAACATCCAGAGTATTCCACCAGTTCCTGGATGTCATGTCAGCACATGCCAGTGAGCATGTATATTTTCTCAACACATGTGAGGTGTTGACCCGCAATATGCATCTCTTCCACCAAATAGCTAACTACCCTAGGGTAGTGGGTGCTATAGACTGCAAGCACTTATGCATCAAAGCACCACCCTGCAAACAGGGTAGGGCCTATATCAATAGCAGAGGCAAACCCTCCATCAACTGCAAGGTCATATGTGATGCCCAAGGCATTATACTGAATGTGTGTACTGGCTGCCCTGGAAGCTATGATGATTCACAGATATGGCAACTGACACAGCTGTACCTCAGATTTGCCGATGTGGACATCCCCTATGGTCACCTAGTGGGGGATGCTGGGTACCCACTGGAGCCGTGGCTGATGACACCCATCAGAAATGCACACACACCTGAACAGCAATGCCATAATGATGCACATGCACAGACCAGGCATATAATAGAGTATGTGTTTGGGATGCTCATGTCACGGTTCCAGTGTCTGGACACATCCGGTGGAGCCCTGCAGTATTCACCAGCTACATGTACTGAAATAGTAGTAGTATGTGCTATGCTACACAATATGAGCCTGCAGAAGCAGCTGCAGCAGGAACAGCATGGGGCAGGGCCACACATCCCCCCACCAATGCCAAGGCCTGTACTGGTACAGAGAGACTCAGAGGAGGAACAACCTGAGCCTGCTCCAGTAGGCAGAAGGGGGCATGCCCAGTATGACCTGACCTTGGCAAAGAGGCAACATATAACATATGTACTGACATAGTAGGGCCACAGGGAATGCCACCTCTCTCTGACTTGCACAGACAGTAAAAGGGATGCCAAACATGACACTACCTGTACTCAACCATGTATAGGGAGTGTACTATGTGCTTCCAACATAGGCAGCCCTCCAACACCATCCTCAAGTCTGGCACACCCTAAAGGTAAGTCAATCAACCTACCAATTGTCAAATGGAGTAGAATGTGATTTTACCTGTAGCTATGGTATGGATGTGAACATGCAAGGGAATTGGGTGGCCAGATGTCAAGGCAGCAGAGAGTAGACACCCATAGTGGCAGCATGAGATCTGTAACAAATACTGGAGTCACCATATTAGCCAGTACTACACAGGGTGACAAAACACACTGCAGGAAATGGTCTGAGTGACAGGGGTCTCCATAAGAGCCACACATACCAGTCAGGAAGGATCACATGCCCAGCAGCAGTCTCAGCCAGCAGGGCAGGTGAAGACAAACACAAACAAATGCTGTACTATGGCCTCTGAATGTGCCCTATGATTAACCACTCACCCAAGCCTACACAGACAGACCGCAGCAGGCCAGGTAGTCGGTTGTAAGTTGTGAAGGCTAGGAAGTCAGACATTAATATGTAGGTAAACAAATCTAGGATCTGTACTACACTGGTAAGCCCTAGCCAGCAGGACAGGTAAGACTACAGACTAATATGGAGTACCTGACATACCAGTACAGTCCTAGCAAATGTGTACAAGTGTCAGGTGTGCCCCCCCATCCAATGTACACATAGAGTAACAGTCAGGTGTGCCCCCCCACTCCTGTGTAGAACAGGAGAAACAGTCAGGTGTCCCCCACCTATGCAGAAATGTAGCAACAGTCAATGGCAAATGACTGATGAATACCCTGCAGACACAGCATGCTACCTGTTGGTGTACAACAAAAGGTCAGCACCGCAGTACAAACAACCTGGACGTGGTCCACACATTCAACACAGATGGCCATACTGGGCATGCTCACAAACTTAGAGGAATGAAGGCAATGTCAGCCAACAACATACTGAGAGGTCATATTGGGCATGCTCACACACTTAAGCACATGAAGACCATGTCTGTAAACACCAGCGGACCAGACATATCTGGAAGTTGCAGTTCTCAGTGTGAACACATGTGAGTATCCACCACTCCTGCCTTGCACACATAGTGGATAGAAATACAGACAAATATGTAAGGACAACACACTATAATAAGCCACAGGCACACAGGCATAGATGTGTGGAAGAGGGTGACCGTGACAAGGAGCCATGCAGGCCTGTCCCAACTGGCACACAGCCTAAGGGCCCCCAACACATGAGATGCAGATATAACCCACTGTGGATACTAGCCACCAGCACGTCAGCATGACAGAGTATGTGGTGTATATGCCAGCTGTGCAACAAGACTGTACAAGGAAGAAGCCATCTAGTAGCTGTATACACGTACCTGTGATTTATGACCCCATGTGTGCCGACATGTGGCATGGCAACCCCTACATGAATGGGGTATGGCCCATGCACACACTGCCCTCCCCATAGCTGTAGTATGACAAGCCCCATCCAATGCGAATTACACCTTTGGGATAGCTATAGCTCAGTAATATGCATGGCGAGTCCCATAACTGCATACTGCTGTAGTGACAGAGTAGTTAGGTAGTGGTACTAACTGCAGACCTGTCAATTGTGTGAGTGCGTGTTTGTGTGTGTGCCTGTCTGCCTCTGACTGTGTAGAGTGAAATGCTTGTTATGCTACTCACACTCCATGCAATGCATATATTCAACTTTGGCAAGGCTGCTGATGTCACTCATCTAGAAGTACACCTCTGGGAACATGATAGCCCATTAATCGCTGTGGTGTGTCCTGTAATTGTGTACTGCTGTAGCATGATAAACTAGTTAGGTAGGTGTTCAAACCCCAGTCCTGGCAACTGTGTGTGCTTGTGTGTGTGTGTGTGTCTGACTAGTTAGAGAGCAATGCTTTTTAAGCTACTCACACTCCATTCAATACAAATACTCTATTTTGCCAAGGCTGCTGATGTCACTCACCTAGAAGTACACCTCTTGGAACATGATAGCCCAGTAACTGCTGTGGCGTGTCCTGTAACTGCATACTGCTGTAGTGTGATAAACTAGTTAGGTAGGTGTTCAAACCCCAGCCCTGGCAACTGTGTGTGTTTGTGTGTTTGTCTGATGGGGGAGAAAGCAATGCTTTTTAGGCTACTCACACTCCATAGAATACAGATACTCTACTTTGCCAAGGCTGCTGATGTCACTCACCTAGAAGTACACCTCTGGGCAAGTGATAGTCCAGTAATCACCATGGCATGTCCTGTAACTGTTTACTGCTGTAGTGTGATAAACTAGATAGGTGGGTGGTCGAACCCCAACCCTGGCAAGTTTGTGTGTGTCTGACTGGGTAAAGAGCAATGCCTGTTTAGGCTACTCACACTCCATACAATACAAATACTGCACTTTGCCAAGGCTGCTGATGTCTCTCACCTAGAGGTACACCTCTGGGAACATGGTAGCCCTGTAATCGCCATGGCGTGTACAGTAACTGTGTACTGCTATAGTGTGGTAAACTAATTAGGTATGTGTTTGAATCCCTGCCCTTGCAACTGTGTCTGTCTGACTGGGTAGAGAGCAATGCTTTTTAGGCTACTCATGTCACTCACCTAAAAGTACACCTCTGGGAATGTGATAGCCCAGTAATCACCGTGGTGCATCCTGTAACTGTGTACTGCTGTAGTGTGATTTAGAACGGTGGTAGTGTTCCATCTCCATCTATGCCAGTTAAGGATGTGATGTGTGTGTCTCAGTGTCTGTGTATGGAGCAATGCATTATAGGCTACTCACTCACAGTATATTACAAATGCCCTACTTTGGTAGTCCTGCTGATGTCATTAATTGTGAAATACACCTTTGGGGAAGATGAACTTCAGTAATGTCTGTGGCATGTAATATAACTATGTAGTGTAGTGTAGTGTAGTAAACCAGCTAGATAGGGACTCTACTCCCAGACTTGACAGGTCTGTGTGTAACTTGTACCCTGTGTAGAGGTGGTTGTGAGTCTTTGGGCAATGTGGAGGGCTTTTGCTAAGTTCATTTATAGTGGCCCTAGTATATTTCATAAATGTCAACCATACAGGGATAACAGATGTAAATGGCTGAGAGGCTGAGGTGCAAAGCCATACCCATACATGTGACATCAATGCCTGCCAATCACAGTTAGCAACATCCCTGTGCCTTCGCATGTGACTCACAATGGTCATACCATGCCTGACAACATGGTCTGTATGGACAGATGACACTGACATCAGGAAATGCAGTTAACATGCTATCAATGTAGGTGTAGGGTAAATCTGCTGACCAGTACCACTCCCCGCCACACGTGGGCAAGACTGGCACATTGGATGATAAGCTGTGTTCACAGCATGGGCCAGACACCCCAGGTACAGTTCCACATGTCACTGTACATGCATGTGGGAGGTGTGCACATTCTAGACACCATCCAAGTCATGGACTAGGGAACACATACATGGCAAGTGATGCACAGTATTAGCCACACACAATAGTCAGCCAGGTGACTGGAAGACAGATGCAATACCCCACCTGTGCAGGAAAATGCAGAAGCTAGAGGCCTGTGCCACAATGCAGACCATTGTCATGTGGGCTGATGCCAAGGTATACCCATCACCTACCCTTGTATAGCCTGCTGGCACTGTTGGTCACCATACACCCATGCAGACATGCACCCATGCATGTCCAAACTGGACCCTGTGTGTTTGTGTGTGTGTGTTGTATGGTGCATATGTCCAAATCCACATGCACTACTCTCCCCATGGCACAGGGAAGCATGCCGCCTTATGTCTGACACCCCCTCATGCTCACTGCCCATACGACCTCCATATCACCCATGTGATGCATGTGTTCCCTGCACATTGATGTGTTGTGGCAATCCCACTGGTGACGGGTTGCACTCCTGGCCCTGCCAAGTGTGTTAATGTGTGTGTGTCCCTGTGTGAGTGTGCTTGTGCTGATGCTGGCACCTGTTCATGCAGACAGGCATGTGTACGTCATATACTGTATATCTACTGTATCCTTGTTGCAGATGTGACTCACCATCACATGTATGTTCTGAGTGCTCCCCACCAGATAACCCATGTGGCGCCTCAAATAACAGCATCGATCTGTGATAGCACTACATAGCGGTTGGGTTTTTGGTACCCTGTGCTGGTAGGTGTGTGACACAAATATGCATCTGTTTTAACCTCCCACCACTCCCTGACATGTATTCGCCTCTCACTGCCTCCCCCGCTCCCTCTTTGGTGGATGTGGAGGCCCACACCTGCATTGCTTAGGCAGCAGCATGCATATTTAACATGATGCTCATGATTAGCTGATGGCCTCTGCATGAATTTCAGGCCTTCCCTAGCCAACTGCATGTGGAACAGGTGTGGTAACATTCCCATAGCCAATTGCATGGAAACTCACTCCAATACCTGGGAACATCCTGGAGGTGTTGGCCCTTGTCTGTCACTGTGAGCAGGAGCTAGAACTGTCATTTGGCAAACAGCATTTCAGATGAGTTGGGGATTTATCTCTAACAACATACACTGTGGGAAGAGGGCAACAAACAGGAGGTGGATGGGCCTGACCTGACTATGAACTGTAAGTGCTGCTATACTGCATATGGAGTAATATTGGATTAACAGTGTTTGTCTGGATATGCCTGTCATACATGTCACAATACCTGTCATGTCAGTTCCATGTATATCAGGAATCCCCATCTGCAGGCGCATCTGCAGACTGGGCAGGGTTGTGCCTTTGGTGTCATGTGTTAGCCATGATGTATCTATCTGTGGAATGCAGAAGGTACTGTGAGGATTGCAGTCTGTTGATGGTGAAGGCCATGATAGTTACTGACTACATATTCCTTATTGCACATATGTTGCAACAAACCCCGTTATAATGGTAAATTAATGAGGGTATCACAGCAACATGTCTATACTGGCCCTGTGTATGTGCTGTCAGTCACACCTCTGTCAACCTTTGTACATATATCATGCATGAAGTGGTGCATATGTGCTGTACACTGTAAATAGTGTCAACATATCTGATAACATGCCAGTGATATATCAGAGTGCCACACATGTCATGTACAGTAGGGGTTACACTTAATGCCATACCCTGGAAAGTTTGTGTATGTTTGTACAGTACTGAGGTCTGTGTAGTGATGGTGAATGTCAGCAGTGTGTGTGTATTGTAAATATGTACTATGGCCTGTGTACAGACTGTGGTAGATGTCATTGTTCCAGCTCCCCTTCTATCTGTTGTTACATGCTGCCCCACTGTATGGTACTTTTTACCTTACATGTGTGTAAGGCCATACACACACATGTCCCATACCACAGACAGCCATCAGACCAGACTGTATAACAGCCCTGTATATGTAGGGTCATTCTGTGAGTGGCACATATGAGGATGGTGTAGGACAGATAGTCCATATATTGTACTATTATGCTAGCTTACCATATGTGGCTGCGGCTGTTTTCACATTGGCTGTGGTTATGTACTGTCACACAAGTGTATCCTACCCTGTGCTGTGACATGGCTGTTGAGCCTGCTTTATATGCAGGTACTGTACCATGATAACCTTAGGATGTCTGTCAGCAGCCAATTGCACACATTATAAGCAGATGTCACCTTCCACACACACTGTGTCTGTGACAACAATCACAATGATAGTAGCAAATGTCTATTAATATACCACCTATACATACTAGACATCCCCTTGCACTACTACATTGGGACTATAGGGGCTGGAATAGGGCTACAGTCCATGTCAAGGACATATGGTCGGAAAATATGGACATGTACGTATCCAGATAGCCATATATATATATATATATATATATATATATATATATATATATATATATATATATATATATATATATATATATCTATAAGTACACGTGTAGTACTTCCAATTACCACTGATATGGCAACCACCCACTATGAATCCCTACATCATGTGGACGTATTCCCTGTACATTACCTGTGTGATGGACATCCTTCCTGTGTGTGGGCATTAGTGTTACAGACAGCAGGTAGCATTACCTCTTATAGGAGAACCTGCACACTCAGGGCAGCCACATATATGTAGGAGGATCGGGACATACAGACAGACTGTGAGTAGAGTTGTGTAATACTTTGCATAGTACTGGTATTACAGGGTGTGTGTGGGTGTACATACTAGTTTACCTTGGATTGCAGTCTGTCTGCATAGCTCACTACTGTGGACCTATCCTCTAGCTGGACAGAGGTGTGCCTATCATGTGTTGTCTGTCCACCACACAGGTCCTGTGTTGGATATTACACTGGCAGTGTGTGTGTGTGTTGCATGCTAGCAGTACATGGCTATATCCATTTGTGTACATGATGTTGAATTCCTGCATAAGGGTATGTTGCAACACATTTTGTAACACCAGCATGTTCCAGGGTATGTTACTGCAATATTGCAGGTATGGCCCTAAGTTCCTGGCTTTGTCCTCCACATATATGGCAGCCTTTGTCCTGCTGTGATACGGGTATTGGTGGTTAGGTAATGGCCTATCATTAACTACTGCTAGCATTCCTATTATCATCCCAGTCATAGTGTGGACACCCACAACATTTGTTGGCCAGGGATCATACATGTGACAGATACATTGACATTACCACAAGTAATGAATGTCCCCCTAGGCTTTGACTACAGGGTGTAATTGGAGGCTGCTGAACTACATCTGATATTGTTGACTGTTATGTATAGTGCAGGCAAATCTGTTGTCAACTGTTGTACAAACTGAAGGGCTTAGCCTGGACACCATAGTATGATATATATCCACACTTTCTGCATTGACTGTTTTGTGTGGGCCTTGCATCCATCACTGGTTATATACATCAACATCCATGTGCTGTAAGTACTGGCATACGTTATTGTATGGTACACAAATACAGGTTGTCTGTGTATACATACCTGTGTGTTGTGTCATGTCCTTTGAATTGTGAGTGGGTATATGTGCAATGTAAGTATCCCCTTTGTGGGGCTGGTTGTCACACCACACATGTCACAGGTACCGGTTACAGGGCTTGTGGCTGGGGATATACATTGCACCCAGTACATCCACACTACTGTTACACATGTATGGCTACTAATACCTTTTGTCTGTGTATATGTGTATGTACCCATATATCCCATATATCTTGTATATATATATATATATATATATATATATATATGTGTGTATTGCACATGATTGGCAATGTATGGATGTGTGTGCATATCTGTACCATTGTAATGTGTAGCCCTTCAACATAGTACATTCCCTGTGGTACAATGGTGGCCTAATGGTTAAGGTGTTTGCCTTACAAACACAAGGTGCAGGGTTTGACTCTCACAAGTGATAATTGGCTAGGCTCGCAAGGGCAGTTAGCCTAGTACTAATCTATGAACCCATGCATGATATGTTACAGATATTGGCCTGACATGTGCAGGTGACATGAATAACTGTTGGAGCATTGTAGCTGTGTTGTGGTGGGTCCTAATGTCAAGTACTGCATGTGCTGGATTTTGGATTGCACAAGCATATTCGTTAGGGCTGGGGGGTTACATTGCAGTAATTACCAGGTGTCCCTCATGTGTGCCCCCACCCCCATTAACTGTGCTCATGGTCTGTTATGTAGTACGGAGTGGGCCAGGAGTCCGTTCCTATGTGGAAATCATATATATATATATATATATATATTTATGTATATCTGCATAAGTAAATATGTTACACCCCCACATATAGAGGGATAGAACTGGACATTGATATAGCTCTAGCTATGTATATGTATCCGTATATATATGTGTATGTATGTATATATATATATATATATATATATATATATATATATATATATATATATATATATAGATAGATAGATATATACACTGAACATATTTATCTATCTCGGTACGATTGCTGTTATATGGTCATTTGTGAGTCATACATACACACACATATATATATATATACCTATAGCTGTCTATCTCTCTACATTTACAGATGTATAGCTGTCCATATGTCCATGCATGTTTGGTCTATATGTGTGGCCTGTACCTCATTCTCTTTGTAATTGACATGGATTGACAGCTCTCCCAGCTGGAGAGACCACAAAACAGCTGGAGAGACCACAAAACAGCTGGAGAGACCACAGAACAGCTGGAGAGACCACAAAAGTACCTCACCAAAAGGATCAAGGGTCTCCAACATATGTCTTATTCTGCCAGACTAAAGAAACTTCAGCTCTATTCAGTAGCATATCACCTGCTCAGAGGTGATCTCTGCCTGACGTACAAGGCCATGTCCAATCAGGATCTGATGGACATGCTCCACCTCAAAAAATCCAAATCCATCAGGACCACGAGAGCTAAAGACTTAAACCTTGGCACAAGTATGAATAGGACATGCTGGAGGGATAGATTCATAACCCAGAGGCTTCCCATGCTTTGGAACAGGATCCCAGTTCGTATTAGGCAAAGCCCCTCACTGACTCTCTTCAAGAGAAATCTTGATGAGTAGATGGGAGATCGTAAGTTTACCCCAGGGGTCACATCTGTGTCACTGCTAGACAGGGGCACAGTAAACTAATTCTATTATATAAGGGGACCTTCATTGTGTCACTACTAGACAGAGGCACAGTATTCTAGATTTATTCTGTACATTTTTGTACCATTTCATGGGGTGGCAAAAGCCACATCACTATGGCTAGGCTTACAAATGCCCCAGGGCAGATAGCCTAGTACTATACTATGGAAATATGAAACTATGGATGACCTTAGGACTGAGGTCAGTCATTTGTGCCGACACGTACGTGTTTCAGACGTATCATCTCCAGCAATATATGTGTTCTACCACATATAACTGTGTAACTTGCAATGTTAGAAGTCTATTAGAGCAGGATATGACAGATATCCCTATATGTACCCACATTATGGCACACTATGTCTGAGTTTCATGCATTAAGAGGTTGTGTGGTATGTTATTACTACATTCCCTGTGCTGCTGACTGATTGTGCTGAATGATATGTATGTGGAATGAGTGATTATGCACATCTGTCATGGTTTAATGGTAAATCACATAGTGTATGACGTGCAGTGTCCCGGGTGTGGGCCTTCCACAGGCTGTATATTGTGTTTCAGGGCAGAACACCAGCTGTCGGGTACAGAGTGAGTTAGGGACATTTGAGCGGTTGTATGCGGGTGTGCACGGGTATGCGCTGAGCTAAGCAATGCTAAGCTTTGGTTGCATTACCTTACACTTAGCTAGCATCTACTTAGCTCAATCTATGTAGGCAATGCTTACCCCCAGGCAAATACATGTACACACACTTACACCTGCTTATCCATGCATACTACTACTGTTATGCACTTACACATGCTTACTAGTGCCTTAGTCACTATGACACTTCACATGTGCATTTAAGGCAGTACTCCTGTGCAAATATAAATGCTACTTAATAGGTTATACAACACAATGAAGTTAACATACGGATATCACATGGAAAATAGGATGTGCTGCAGTGGGGCTTGACCCGGGAATGCGTGCACATTAGGTGGATGCTCTGGCCACTACACTATTGCTGTTTTGCTTCATTTGCATATGTCTACCATAATGACATACCCATGTTTCCTTTCCCCGGCCCCCGAGCTCCCTGCCCAGTTGTTAGCCCTGCCATACTACACCTCCACACATTTCCCTCTCTGCATGTCTCGGTACACCTCTAGTATATTGTTCCCACCAAGGCGTCTGCAGGCTCTTCATCCATTTAGTCCACATATGTATCAGCCTTTCCTTGATCTTCCTCCGATACTGGTGGTGACATCGATGTAACCAACAACTGTTGGTTCATCCCACCAGGGATGGACCTGTTGTTGTGTCAAGAGTAGACCTAGGTGGTCTACAGTGTTTCTTCCACTGGTAGATTCCTTCCAGGGTATTGTAAAGCAGCGGTTTACTCACACACCTGGCCAGCCTCATCTCCCGGTTCCACAGAATCAATACCCCAGGTGTGACATACTGTGCATGAAGCACACTCACACGCCCCCACAGTGTGCACCGTTTGTCATTTTTCCCTTTGTTATTATGCAGGACTACTGTTCTAACAGTATGATTGGACAGGCACTGTTCTGTGCTGCACATAGACTGCTCATAATACTGTGGTTGAGCAATGGACACATGTTCTGGTATTAATCTACACACTTATATACATTTCCTATACTGTTGGATGCTTGTGCTGGATGATGTGTTTGTGATCACAGCAGATGAATGTGTATCTGCCATGGTTTAGTGGAACTCACGTCTACTATAGAGTGCATGGTCGGGGGTTTGTAACCTGGCAGTGCAGATTATTTTGTTAATGGCCACAACAACAGCTGTTGGCTACAGAGTGATGAAGGCACTGAAGAGCATTTGTAGGTGGGTATGCGCTTGTTTGCGTGAAGCACAGCATTACTAACCTCTGGTTGTGGTGTCTTGCACTCAGTTAGCCTCTACATTGCTTCACCAATGTGGTACTCACATACTGGTAGCCACACAGGCTTTCACCCGCTTGCTCCCGCATACACACGCGCAACGTCATGCACTTTTTTTCACATCTGTCAACTGGGACACTCGGACTGTATGCTTGTCCATTGTCAGCGGTGGCCCAGGGTGTAGAGCTCCACATTGACCCCAGCTATGTAACCCAAATAATACTGGGGTGATCACATTCATAGAGAGTAACAGACATAACATAGCTACGTCTCCCATTAATCATGCTTAGTTTACATTAAACTGTTGGTATTATGCATGCTTAGGTCAGGTGTACATGTCAGGTATGTCTATTGACAAAGGTCAGTTTAAGGTGAGGTTGGATTCCTGTTTCACAAGTCTGGATAGGTTACATGCAGGTATTCGGGGTAAGAGTAGTTATTCCATACCTGTGTGGTACAGTAGAGGTGAATAGCTAAGGAGTAGGAAGGTAGGTAGTGGGGGTGACATTGTAATTGTATAGTAGCCCATAGGTATAATTGGATGGGGAGCAATAGGGAAGGTATGTTGGATGTTGGGATTTGTAGTGAGGCAGAACAAGAGATGTCTGTATCACTAGTTGATGTAGTGGTATAGAGTGTGAGATGGGGGGAAGGGTTTCGCAAGGTGGTGAGCCTGTGCTGCTCCAGGTGTGCTTGTGCTGTTCCTTCATGTGTTAGCTACATGTGTCCTGTGGGATAGCTGTGATACTGCATGTGGTTTGGGGTTCCAGATACTGGCAATATAGTGGGAGAAGAAGGTGTCACCTACATGTACCCGTAGACATTAATAGAAATGGAACAGGGGCTGATAGGTACGTGGTGTGCATGGGGCACAAAGGGGCGTGTTAGTAGGGGGATTATTCAGGGATGTGCAGGATGGCTGCAGAGAAGATACACAGCTGGCCATGTTGTCTGCGACAACAGCTGTGCATATGCACTGCATTTGGTGTTTGCATTGGACACTCACACCCCTGGGTGGGGGTGAGGACTTTAATAATACCTTGTGATGCCTACTACATTGGTCTACATGCCTACAGTGGGGTGTTCCAACCATGTGTTCATAGGTGTTGTTTAGTGGGTAATGCAACAACACATATTGTTATACCGTACTTTGCCATGTAAACTGGACTGCGCTGCAGTGGGACCCATATCGGGAATGGCTGCCCGCTAAGAGTAAGCATGCCTGTCGACTGTACAGAATCCACGGCCTGTTCAGAGTTTGCTTTATAATATTGGTGTGTTAATCTTACAATCTGCACCTGTCTGGAAAATACCTGGGAACTGACGCCATTATACACAGACAAGTAACTGGGTTTAAGACTCCACATCCTTCAGATGAGTCATACTAATGCATAATCTATTATTCTATAAGCTTTCTAAGGTTGTAAGTGGAATATATGCTTTCTGTCCCTATTTGTCCCCCCAACAATTTAGGTTCTGTCCAGTGGTTTTGCTCTTAGAGGTTGAGAGGTATGGGCATAAGCTCTGCCCAATTCGAAATATTACTGACATCCCGGGGCAGTCTGAATACAACTGCTCCAACCAACACCTGCACGCCTATAATTGCATACCCATAGTTCCCCCACCTGGCCCTCCTCTACAGCACTCATCCTTACTGTGGGTGCAGGTGGGG
Organism: Protopterus annectens; assembly: GCF_019279795.1. Taxonomy (NCBI): domain Eukaryota; kingdom Metazoa; phylum Chordata; order Ceratodontiformes; family Protopteridae; genus Protopterus; species Protopterus annectens. The sequence goes on from NC_056733.1 coordinate 1,201,044,388, forward strand.
TCTAATTCCACCACTACACAATGTCCACTCTCCACATGTCGGGGCCCATGTCGTACATTGTCTCGACCCATAGGTCATCAGGCTTGCACAACATACTGGTCCGTGTACGTATACAGCTTGGTTAGATAAATCATTACAGGGACTGACTCTGATTATCATTAATTTTTGGGGTGCCCACAAGGGACAGTGATATCTTTGTTTCAGGATTAGACTTGGCAGGTCTCTCCCATTGGTAGTATCCTGCCTGTGGTCTGGGAAGCAGTGGTGTGTTTACTTGTATCGTGTGTTTGTATGTTTCACCTGTCTAGGTGGGGGGGGGTTGTTGCTACATGTTAATGTTTGTTGATTGGACCCTTCACCCCCATTGGCACGGCCTGTGAATATATGTAATCTTTAACTGGTGTTTCATATCTATATATAGCTATACATATAGACCTAGATGTAAATATATACATATATATATATATATATATATATATATATATATATATATATATATATATATATATATGCTGTATACTACTATTTAACAAATTGATTTCTAGTCCTGAGAAGCTTTTCTCCCTGGGTCTCTGCTGTAAATGAACCAGAAGCTCAGCCAGACTTACCTGGTTAACAGATGTGATTTAAATACATAATTCATTTAATTTCCTAACTATATATATGTGTATGTTTACACATATATACATATATATTATATATCTGTATTTGTATGCATATATATATATATATATATATATATATATATATATATATATATATATATATATATATATATATATATACATATATATATATATATATATATATATATATATATATATATATATATATATATATATATATATAGATATATATACATATATATATATATATATATATATATATATATATATATATATATATATATATACATATATATTGCTGTATATATATTTGTCTAACGACATATGGATGTATAGGTGTACTCATATATCTATATGTGGGTGTTTAATTATATTCTGTCTCTGTATGTACACATTTGTACTATGGAGAGGGCGAGGTATCACTCCATGTAGGTATGGGTATATATACACACACACACCTCTACAGTTGTACATCTACATCTGGTTATTCCGTTCTTTGCCATGTACAATAGACTGTGCTGCAGTGGGACTCGTAGAGGGAGTGCTGTCCATTGGGCGGCGGCCCTGTCCAATGCACACTATTGCTTCCATCCCTGGGACGGTCCATATAGACCCCCTCTAGCCAGCACCTGCTCAGCTAGGCCCATAATTTAATACCCATAGTTCCCAATCCACACATCCTCTTTGGCACTCTTCCTTACTCCGAGTGCAGGTCAGGTCTGGCCACACCCCACTTCTCAGGACCCAACACGTATGTTGTCCGCCCCATGGATCATCAGGCTTCCCCTAAATTGTACACTGGGAACATGCGTTGCCTGCTGTTCGACATCAGTGTAATGACAGGAATCCCAAATATGTTTGAATTTTTGGGTGTCCCACAAGGGACATACATGTCTTTGTTTCAAGATTAGACTTAGTGGGTCTCTTCCACTGGTAGTATCCTGCCTGTAGTCCGAGAAGCAGTGTTGTGTTTACTTTTATTGTGTGTCTGTATGTTTCACTGGTCTAGTTGGGGGAAGGGTTGACGCTACGTTTTACACATTTGTTGATTGGACCCTTCATCCCCATTTGCACAGCCTGTGAACATATGTAATTCGTAACTGCTGTATCATATCCTTGCTATATACATATGTATATTTGCATACACACACACACACACACACACACACACACACACACACACACACACACACACATATATATATATATATATATATATGCATTACTATATACAGATATATCTGTATATGTATACATACATGTATATATTTATATATTGCTGTAGATATATATATATATATATATATATATATATATATATATATATATATATATATATATATATATATATATCTAACAACATATGGGTGTATGGCTGTCTGCATATGTATATATCTATATGCGGGAATGTATATGTATTCTGTCTCTGTATGTATACATTTGTACTACAGAGAGGGAGAGATATATCTCCATGTAGCTATGGGTAGATATACACACACATACCTCTACATATATGCATCTACATTTGGTTATTCCATTCTTGTCCATGTAGATTAGACTTTTCTGCAGTGGGACTCGTAGCGGGTGTGGCTGCTCATTGGGTGATGCCTCTGCCCAATGAACACTTTTGCTTACATCCCTGGGGCAGTCCGTATAGACCCACTTCAGCCAACACCTGGCACACCTAGACCCATAACTAGCTACCCATAGTTCCCCCACCCACACCTCCTCTACAGCACTCATCCTTACTCTGGGTGCAGGTCGGGTCTGAACACACCACTACACGCTGCCCACTCTCCACTTTACGTACACTGTCTAGACCCATGGGTCATCAGGCTTTTCCACCCTTGTATTCCGGGTATGTACACACCCTGCCCAGAAAGGTTGCCGCACTGACTTCCTCCCATAATATGTCAATTTTTGGGGTGTCCCACAAGGGACGCTCCTGTCTGTGCTCCAAGATTAGATTTCACAGGTCCACTGTGTACCCCCTTTGGTTGTATCCTGCCTGTGGTCTGGGGAGCAGTGGACTATTTACATTGTTTTTGGGTTTGTGTGTATGTTTCCTCTGTCCGGCTGCGGGGAGAAGGTCATGCTACATGTTACGTGATTCTTTCTTGGGCCCCTCACTTCCATTGGCATAGCCTGTGAACATATGTCATTCCTGTGTGCTGTTCCCTTGCATAGCTATATATCTGTGTATATCTACACACACACACACACACACACACACACACACACACACACACACACACACATATATATATATATATATATATACATATACTTATATATGTATTTGCCTGCATATATATGTATATATATATATATATATACACATATATTTTATGTAGGTTATATGGCAAAACAATGTAAAATTATGTTCATATACAGATTTCCCGTGGAAAATTCTTTGTGCTCCAGTGGGACTCGAATCGGGAAGGCCTGTTTGTTAGGTGGATGCTCTAACCACTCCACTATTGCTGTGCTGTTTCGTATGCATATATATTTCTTGTTATCCTCTTCAGCCTTTTTAGCTGCTTTAACTGTAGCTAGGTGATGGGCAAACCCATGCACCTACGGTTAGCTGTACTCGGCGTTTTAAAAAAATTAATACATGGGTTTCTTCATTTTATTTCAATGTACTATTGCTGTTGAACACATGGGGACTGTTGGTGGAGATATGCGGACACGTATGAGTAGTTTCGCTCATTTATATACACTTTCTTCTGTTCTACTTTACAGGGGCATGTTTATTCTGAGAGCTCTGCTCTCAGACACGCCCCCTGCACTTGTCCACCCTCAGTGTAGGATTTGGAGCTCCGGCGGCACGCCTTCATTATTATGCATGGCGCTCTGCCATCCTCCTATTAAACTGCTGCTTATGTGCAGGACTAGTTTAGTGCTGCATGGCAGATTAGTGAATCCGAGGACATGTCTTTTCTTCCCCTTTATCATCATTCCAACATTATATAAATTGCATAATTCCAGACTTGCATAATTCCTGACTTCCATAAACCTCACTCATTCTCCTGATTATTCTATGTGTATCATTCCCACAATTTCCATTTATTTCTATGTTATTTGTTCCCTCCATTTTCTACAGGTTTCTTTTCCAGTTCTGTTATCTATCTGTTATATAATATTCAGCACTTCAAATAAAGTTGGTATAGACATTGATTTCCATTTTCTAGTAATTGCTTTTTTCGCAGGCAACAGAATTAAACTTAGACAATTCAGATCCCCTGTCACAGCTCAGAAGAATCAGTTCCTCAGTCACAGCCAAAACTATTTTTGACAAGGGTCCTCTATAGGGAATTTTAAAATATGCCAACTAATTACAGTCCCAAAACATATGTGCCCAATTATCTCTTTTTTCCCATCCCACCCCCAACATTTGCTATCTACCTAAGGAAAAATTATTTGAAGTCAGCTTAAGGCATAAAAATATGTATACAAAGATTCTAAGGGTTGGGAGGGTGGCCTAATGGTTGAGGTGTTTGCCTTACAAACACAAGGTGCAGGGGCTAAGTCTCACAAGGGATAACTGTCTAGGCTTAAAATGGCTCCCAAGGGCAGTTAACCTAGTACTAACTATGAATCTAAACTTTCTGTACTTTGTTGTATACTTGGAAGAAATACATATGTCCTCCAAGGTTCTCTTGTAAACTGCTTTTCTATTCTCTTCCCAATCTTTCTAACCTACTCTAATTGAATATTAGGGTCTATGTTATATTCTAGAAAGCTGACAATGTTGAATCTGACATTGTTGACATGAGAATATCGAACGCTCAGAATCTCGAGCGTGTAAACGGAAATCTCTGTAAGGGGATATTTCCGTTTACTGAAATGTAGTGCAGTCTGTGAGTTGGTATATTTACTTAGCAGGAGGTGTGGGGGGTGCAGGGGGGCTTGCCTTCCTACTTAAACCTGCTAGGGTACTTTTTTCTTTTTTTTTTTGTCTTTTTATAAGGTCGATGTTTGAAGACATCGACCATATGGTGTTGACCATATGTTGTTCGATGTTTTCAAACGTCGGTCTTATAATATAGACCCTTGACTATTATAGTTATCATGCAATATTTTCAGTACCTGTAGAAGAAGATATATAGTGGTAACAGCAATAATTAATGTCTGCATTTCATATGAGAGCAGTGTCTTTACCACTGCACAGTCTCCATATGATAGCCAGTTATGAAAAAAAGTAGTGCATAAATCAGACAGTGCATCAATTTACAAATTATCAGCTTCACTACATATCAAACAAAACCAGGCCTGTGACAGAATACCAAATATATGTCAGCCATTCATAGGCCACTTACTCACCTGTACAGGAGTGGAAGGCAGAAGCACAACATGGTGCAGTCATACTAATTTCAGTAAGGTATGCCAGTACTGATAGATATAGTACTGCTGTATGAGAGTTAAACAGAATTATTTAATGGCTACAGCTGTTAGTATGCAAACAGATAGGTCTTTCATAACAGCAGGTATACTTACACCTATACTCTCTTAGTTGCTCTAATCTGCTTCTATTCATTACTTACTGCTCCATGCAACCTTTGTAGGAGTCAGGGGCATAATCAGGGCATAATGTGATATTGGAGAGTGGCATGCATTGGTAGGGTATTTAGTCAGTGAAAGGATTTTACACTTACAGTAAAAGGTGGTGATTGTGTGCTCATGTCAGCCTCCCATCAGCCAAGGAACTCAGGCTATCATTGAACCGAGTCAAAGTAGTGATGACAAAACAATTACCCTGTGTATGGGATGCCAGTAGTATGGGTGACATCTTTGACTAAACTATTCCAGGCATCAGCCTTATACTGTGACCCTGCATAGCCATCCTGCAGGGGCCTGTGATAGTAATGCTTATGAAGAATGTCCAGGAAAACCTTGGACTCCACTTCACACCACCTCTGAACTCTAAAAGGAGTACTTCCATCATCTTCTTCAATGATACTTGTCTCACCTTCAAAAATCTCAATAAGAACAGCATAGGCTTGGTGCCCAAAACAGTTCGTGCAGGTCCAGTCCTTTGTGCAGCTACAGACACCAAAGGGGACCTTAACTGCATGATGGATAGCAAAATAAAAAAAATTGATTTTAACTGTGTGTTGCAGGAATATTAACTGAACTGGAAGTTTTGACTCGGCTCTTCAGTTAGTCCCATCCACCCTCCCTGTTTTTGTTTTGGTGTTAATCTTAGTGGCCTTGCAACTGCCCGCCCCTCTTGTAAATTTGTGTTTGGATACTCCTTCTGGGCCCATCTCATTTGCTCACTCAACTGAGTGCAGTGAGATCATATTCTGATTTCAGGCACTCCTACTGTGTACAAAGAGAGCATCTGGGAAACAGAAAAAAAAAATTTAAGCTTGTTTCCTGCCTTTCCTGTTAAGTGGTATAGACTATTTGTAGGCTTTTGAGCCCCCAAGCCCTTCTGTGTTGGAGGGAAGCCTTCTAGCTTAGTTTTTTTTTCTTATAACTAGCCAGTTTTCTAGTTTCAGCACTCAAATCTGTTTCTTTGATCTCAGCACTTGTTCAAAAAAAAAAAAAATTATTACTGCTTGGTGTAACTCATTCTAATCACAACTGTGTGGAGTGTATTTATATGACAGCTTTGACTTTGCTTGTGTTACACTGATGAAGGCTGTGTATGTGACACCAGCCGAAACCGGTCTGTGCAATTTTCTTGCTGTCCTTTGGATTTAACAATTAAACTTCAGTCTTTTTATTGGGTCATGTTTTGCTGGCTTATTTTTTTCTGATGTAACTCATTCTAAGCCTTTTGGTTTAAACACTTGGGCTTCGGACCAGTGGTTTTGCACTGAGAGGGTTTGTGGTCTGCACTGTACTGGCAGAACAGGTAGCTTACATCCTTCTAGGTTGGGAACTGCTGATTGAGGGCTCAGTGTCTGTTATTCTAAAAGTGTATTAATTCTGGTTTAAGCACTTGGGCTTTCAGGCCAGTTATTTTACATTAAGAGGGTTCGTGGTCTGCACTCTTGTGGGAGGAGAGGCTGGACTCTGCCCTTCTGAGCTGGGAATTTCTGGTTGAAGGCTTATAGTGCATGCATATCTGAACTGCTTCTTACTGAAGTTGGTGCACCTTGTTTGCTGTGGCATAGACTGGATTTGGGCCTGCTGGATCTAGCTTTGTTTGTGTAACTTGAGCACTAATCCAGGCATTCTCTAAAGTATTCAGTTGTATTTATTACTGCTTGGTAGTAACTTGATTAAAGTGTAGCTATCATTCTAAGTCTTTTGGATTAAGCACTTGGGCTTCAGACCAGTTGTTTCACATTAGGAAGGTTTGTGGCATGCACTGTGGTGGCAGGACAGGTAGCTTTCATCCTTCTAAGTTGGGAACTGCTGATTGAGAGCCCAGTGTCTGTTATTCTTAAAGTGTATTAGTTCTGGTTTAAGCACTTGGGCTTCAGGCCAGTTATTTTACATTAAGAAGGTTTGGGGTCTGCACTCTTGTGGGAGAAGAGGCTGGACTCTGCCCTTCTGAGCTGGGAATTTCTGGTTAAAGGTTTATAGTGCCTGAATATTTGAACTGTATCTTATTGAAATTGGTACACCTTGTTTGCTGTAGCATAGACTAGATCCAGGCCTGCTGAATCTAGCTTTGTTTATATGCTTGTTGTTTGTTTGCCTGTTATTTCCCTGGAACGCTATTTCCACCTAATACGTGGCTTCTCAGCACTTCTGTGGATCACTAGTGATATCTGCATTGCTTACTGTACTTATTTCCTTGTTTCACTTGAAAGAAAGTTACTGTTTGTCATTTTTGCATTTAAGTTACCTGTAACACATTGCACTTAAGTTACCTGGCACTTGCTCACTAAAGTAATTATATAAGTCAGCACTAAAAATTAAAAGCACTACACCCTCACTCCCCACTGGCCCTGGTTTTCAATTATTAAGGAATTCCCAATATTATTCTAGCATGTCCAAAGGTCAGTTGTCAATCTCCTCTCCGGTTCAGCTGGTGAATCTGGGAATCTTGAGGCAATGTTACATGTACACAGACAACCCTCACCTCCTCCCAACAAATTCCAACACATGTGAGAGATGCAACCATATAGCCAAACTGGAGGCTAAGCTCTCTCAACTCAGTACTGGCATAACCAGTCAGGAGGAGAAGGAAACCACACTTACTACAATTCCAATCTCACATAGACCTACCATGACAGCAAACCAAACACATAATCACACAAAAACATACTTGGAGGCTCTAAATAAAGATCTGCCGAAGCAGCAGAGACCTCCAAAGCAGACATCCAAGCAGCCGCTACCCCAAAACAAAACACGTGCAACACATATCTCACAAAGCCAGTGTGCCGAACAGTCACAGCCCTTAAGACTAAACAACACACCTGATACACTTGTAATAGGTGATTCTATTGTCAGGCACACTGACGTCCCGCTCACCAGGCTGAACAAGGAGAGGGTCACGGTGAGCAGCCTGTCGGGCGCTAGGATCTGCCACATAACACAAGCACTCAGGTCACTCCAAGGCAAGTACAAATATGACTCAGTCATTGTCCATGCTGGTGTGAATGATCTGAGACGTACCTCCCTAGACTACATGAAAAGAGACATAAAGGAGCTCTCTGAGCATGTAGCCCAGGCTGGTATGACCCTGACCTTGAGTAGCATCTTACCCTCACCAAGAATGATGCCACAATATGAAGACAAGATGATCAATTTCAACAATTGGCTTAAGTACTGGTGTCATTCAAAGGGGATCCAATGCCTGTCAGCTTGGGATGATATGCTCGACAAGCCACGATGCTTCACTAGGGACGGCTTGCACCTGTCACTCCTGGGCTTTCGGATATTGGCAAAGGCTCTTGCTACCCCGATAGTGCATATTTTAGGCAAGGCTCAAAAGACAAACCCACCTCCATAGGTATCACAAGGGATAAGAAACTAAGAGTAATGCTACTCAACGCCAGAAGTCTAAACCTCAAGATGCACACACTCGAAACTCTCCTTAGCATGGAGAACATCGATATTTGTGCAGTAACAGAAACCTGGTTCAGGGCTCCCGAGAGCACCCCAGCACTACCAGGTTATACCTCATACCATGCTTTTCGGCCCCAAAACTTGGACCGAACCACAAAAGGAGGGGGAGTATCAATATTCATCAAAGATACCCACACCTCCAGGTTGGTGGCAAAGCACGAAGCATCAGAGACTATCCATGTGCAAATAACAGTGGGTAAAACTGCCTTCCAGTTTATAGCCTGCTACAGACCATCCTCCCAAACCCAGGAACCCCACTTGGCCTTCCTGAGAACACTGGAAAATATGAAGGTCTCTCCAAACACCATTATATTGGGCGACTTCAACTACCCAAACATAGACTGGGAGCATTACTCTAGCTCGAACACCCTAGCCCAAAGGTTCCTAGAATTTATAAACTCAAATGCTATGGAACAACTTGTTACCACTCCCACAAGAGGGGAAAACATACTGGACCTGATCATCACCAACATGGGGACTCTATGCGCCAGACCAGAAGTGTATCCCTCACTGGTAAGATCAGACCATAAACTAATCTCACTGGATATTCACATCCCGACCCCACCCCCTGCCCAGAAAACCACAGTGAAAAACTTCTCTAAAGCAAATTTCACACTCCTCAAAACTGAGGTGGAATCCTTCAAAGCCCCCAGCCTGTGGAAAATACGGCCCAGACCGCAGAATCCTTTATAAACGCATTCTATGAACATCTTCAGGAATGCATGGATCATGCGATCCCAAATAAAACCAAGACCCAATCCTCCAAAGGCAGACGTCCTGTCTGGTGGACCCCAGCCATAAACAAACTATACAGTAGAAGGAGGAAGCTACTAAATGATAGAGCAAAATCCCAAAAAGGGAAGGCATCACTGATCAGTATTAGCAAAAAACTACGGGCACACATAAAATTGTCTAAGGCCAGCTTCGAGAGAAAAATTGCACAGGACACTAAGGATAATCACAAGGCTTTCTTTAGTTATGTTAGGAACCTGGGTGGTAATTCCCAGATATGCTCAGAATTAGTCCAAAATGACAAAAAATACATCGAACCCACAGACATTGCCAACATCCTAGCTGACAGGTTCAGCACAAACTCCCCCCCCCCACCAAAAGGGCAAATATCTATCCCAGCAGAGTGCTGCTCCCCTGACATCTCAGGTAAGAGCCGCCCTCTCCAAAGCAAAAAACACAGCATCAATGGGACCAGACGGTGTCCCGGGCTGCGTCCTACATAAACTCCAAGAAGAGCTAAACCCAAACATAAAACTACTGTTCAATCTCAGCCTTACTACAGGATATGTGCCCAAAGAGTGGTGTACAGCAACAATGGTCCCTCTCCATAAAGGTGGTGCCTCAACGGAAGCCTGACCAGCTTAGTCTGCAAAGCTATGGAAAGGATCATCTTGGACCTCATAAATAAAGATATTGAGGACCTACAAACACTGGATCCTACCCAGTTCGGCTTTGTTAAGGGCAGATCCTGCCTCTTAAACCTGGTTGATTTCTTTGAAACAGTCACCAAGGCCATTGACGAGGGGAAGGTGGTCCAGACAGCCTACCTGGACCTCGCAAAAGCCTTCGATACAATACCCCACTCGGGCATTATAGATAAGCTCACCAGCTTAAATATAAACCCCTATGTCACTAGATGGATTGCAAACTGGCTCAAGGACAGAACCCACATGGTTAGAATTGCTGGCGCCATGTCAGACTCCAAACCAGTTACAAGTGGTGTCCCACAAGGCACAGTCCTGGGACCTCTCTTGTTCGGTATATATTTCTCAGAGATACAGGCCAACACAGAAGGACTGAGGCTGACCAAGTTCACAGATGACTTCAAACTGGGCGCCATAATCGACTCTCCAGCCGACACAAGCATTCTCCAAAAGGGCCTCATAGAAACAGACAACTGGTGCCAGAGCCATGGCCTCAAGCTAAATGCCAAAAAGTGTATAGTCATCCCCTTTGGCAAAAACAAAGTGCCCACAAATTACCACATAGGTGGTAATCCATTAAGTACAGAAGAAGTAATTCGGGACCTGGGGACCCAAGTTGATAGCAATCTCTCATTTGACAACCACGTGGCCAAAGTGGTTAGAAAAACATTTTATATAGCCCACCTAATCATGAAGGGATTCACATATAGATCAGGGACGTCATTGTGCCTCTTTACTCATCCCTCATCAGGCCCATAATTGAGTACAATGCCCCTTTTGGGATGTACCTTACCAGACACCTGCAGCAACTGGAAAGACCCCAAAAGTACCTCACCAAGAGGATCAAAGGGCTCAAACAGATGCCATATGCTGCCCGGTTAAAGAAACTCCAGCTCTACTCAGTGGCATACCACCTGTTCAGAGGTGATCTGTGCCTGACGTATAAAGCCATGT